>NW_007074733.1:86786-99484 GCF_000164805.1 Carlito syrichta | reverse complement strand
GTGCCGCCCCCTGGGCTCCCCAGCCTGGCTCCATCCAGCCCGGCTGCCCAGCTGCCGGCACATCCGCCCAGGCCCAGACATCAATCCACACCAGGGCCCTTGCTCGGCTCTTTCTTTTCTGCCCTCCTCTTCCCTCCCCAGCTAGCGTCTTCCCCCCCACCCCTCTCTTCCAACATGTCATTACAGTAGAAACAAAAAGCGCGGGGACAATGCGGGCATTGACAGCAGCCCCCTCCCGCCCCCTCCCCCCGCAGTGCGAGCCAGCACTCTTTCCACCCGCCCAGGGCTGGAACCACTGCCAAAGGAGCCCTGCTCATAAACAAGAGGAACCAGATAAACCAGGAACACAATAGAGGGATTTGTTGCACTTAGAATGGTGGGAACAATGTCAACGTCGCGCGCAGCTGCTTCTAAGCCCCCACCCCACACAGTCCTGCCAAGCAGCCCCCTCGCCCCCCAACCCCTCTGATTTATGAAAGGTCAGAGGGCATCATGGCTAGGGGGCCCCTTCCTCGCATCCCTCGTTAACCCTTCGGACACAATGGCCCCTTCTCTGGGAGGTGGCGGGTGGGGGCGGGTGTCATGCACAGCACTTCCTGGAGCATCCTGGGGCCGGCTGGTGGTGGCCCAGAGGGCGGAGCGGGCTCCCAGATGCCTCCGGGCCCAGGGCTTCATCTGGAGTATGGCCTCATTGGAGGAGATCTTCTTAGTGACCCCCAAGGGTGTGGCCAGGGTCCACACTGGGTCTGCAAGATGACAACCCAAGCTGCTGCCCCAGCTGTGCATTTCAGGGTAAAAGAGATTTGCTGATGCCCCAGTGGGTACAGAGTCCCTTGCTAGACTCAGAGGGTGTGAGGATGAGCAAGAAAGAGTACCTAGTCTGGGGGAGTAGCGGGGGGGCGAGTGTGTGAGGGCCCAGGGTGGCAGACCTGATGCTGCTGGCATGGGGCAAGGAGTAGAGAGGATGGTTGAAGGGTAGTTCTAGGAGGCGGTGATGCTTGAGCAGAGGCAGTAGCACAAGCAAAAGCATGGCAAATGGTTCCCAGCAGAGGTCGAAAACAGAAGCCCTCCTCCACCACCTGTGAGGGGGGGCTTCTGCAGCTCCCTCATTCATGAAATGGGGATGAGAACTACCTATCTCACAAGGAAAAGTAAATGAATGCATACAGATAAGGTACCTAGAACAGAGCCTGGTACAAGGTAAGGTTCAATAGATGCAATTATTATTGTTGTTGTAGATTCTCACAGTCACCCTGTCTTTGTATTATGGTCCCTACAGATGGGGAAACTGAGGCTGGTACTTCCCTTGGATCACATAGCTGGCATTTACAGAGCCAGGGTTCCAACCCAGGGCAGGACTCCAAATTCAGGACTCTTTCCTGCCCATTCTACCACTTGTGGGATGGAAGATCCAAAACTCAGGCTGGGATTGAGGGACAGGGCATGATAAATGCCCTATTTGAGGGCTGATGCCACAACAGGCCGCAGCCTGTCTTCCTTCCTAAAAAATCACATAGAATCCTCTTAGTGCCTTCAGGATATGCCCAAACTAGAGGAAAAAAGACATATAGGAAAATCTCCTGTTCACCCACCTCTCACCTCTGCTGAGCAGTGGCCTCCTGACAACATCCAGACCACCTTTCTGCTGACCACAAACCATCCCTACCACCCTCACCAGGGTCCCAGACCCTTCTGTCGGCACCAAATCTTTCTCTAATAGGAGTTTGATGTTCATAATAATTACTAAACACCAATTCTTTAGGAAATTCTGTCAGCTCTACCTTCAAAGCACATCAGGAATCTCCAAGCTCATATCTATTCAGGATTGTATTAGAAGTACTAACCAGAGCAATAAGACAAGAAAAAATAAAAAGCACATAGATTGTAAAAGAAGAAACAACATTATCTTTATTTACAAATTATAATCATCTATATAGAGCATCCTAAATAATCCAGAAAAAATCTACTATATATGAGTTCAGCAAGGCTGCAAGATACAAGATCAAGATACAAAAGTCAGTTATAGTTCTATAAATAGCAACAAACAATTGAAAATTAAATTTTCAAATATTTAAAATAGGATGACAAAATAAGAAATATTTCAAGTTGGGCTCGATGGCTCAGCCTGTAATCCCACGCTTTGGAAGTTTGAAGTGAGTGGAGTGCCTGAGCCCACGAGTTGAAGACCCACCTGGGCAACTTGGTGAGACTTCATCTCTACAATAAATCAAAAAATTAGCTGGGCATGGTAGCGCGTGCCTGTAGTTCCAGCTACTTGGAAGGCTGAGGCAGAAGGATCGCCGGAGCCCAGCAGGTCGAGGCTGCGGTGGCCGGGAGCGGCCACTGCACTCCAGTCTGGGTGACAGAGTGAGACTCCAACTCAAAAAAAAGAAATATTTCAGAATAAATTTGTATTACATATATAATATAATGACACTGAAGAAGATGGAGATTTGCTTTGAGAAGGGTATAAGTTTGCAACTCAGAGGCCATTTTGCATGTATAGAAAGCTTGAACAAATTGGTAAATATACTATAGATAATGAGAGCCAGTTTTCTCCTGGCTGTTGAAGAAAGAAGTTACAAATAAGCAAGAGAAGCCAGGTGGAGTGGTACATGCCTGTAATACCAGCACTTTGGGAGATCGAGGCAGGAGGATCACTTGAGCCCAGGAGCTCAAGTGGGCCTGGGCAACATAATGAGACCTCGTCCCAGCTACTTGGGAGGCTGAGATGGAAGGATCACCAGAGCCCAGGAGGTTGAGGCTGTGGTGAGCCATGATTGTGCCATCGCACTCCAGTCTGGGCAACAGAGTAAAACCCTGTCTCAAAACAAAAACAAATAAGCAAGAGAGAAATGCTGGGATAAACCCTGTGGTGTTGGAGGTGGAGCTTAATTTCCCTCTCCTTAGTGTGAACTGGATTTAGAGACTCACTTCTAACAGATAGAATATGAAAATAGTATCTTTATGGTGGAGAACCTGACTGACACTACCTTAAATAGGTGGTCAAGGTTGACATCACCATTAATAAGACATATCATGTACCCCCTAATATGACACAACGAGAAGAGCATATCACCTTTGTGGTATTCTTTCCCCAAATCCACACCTTCAGTCTAAAAAAAAATCAGAAAACAACAACATCAAATTGAGGGACGTGCTACAGAATGCCTGACTTGTACTCTTCACAAATGTCAAGGTCAGGAAACACAGGAAAGACTACTGAGAAACTGTCAACAGATAGGAGGAGACTAAGGAGACTTGACAAGTAAATGCAGTGTGGGATTCTGGCTTGAATCCTGGAACAGAAAAAATAAAAAGGTCATTAATGGAAAAACTGAGGAAATCTGAATAAAGTCTGTGCTTCTGTTAATAGTATTTACCAGTGTTAATTTCTTAGTTTTGATAATTGTACTATGGTTATGTGAAATGTTAACACCGGAAGATGTAAGATGTTAACATTGGAAGAATCTGCATAAAGGATATACAGGAATTTTTGTACTGTCTTTACAACTCTTCTGTAAATCTAAAAATATTTCAAACTAAAAGTAAAAACAAGCCGGGTTCGGTGGCTCAGCCTGTAATCCCGCGCCTTTGGGAGGCTGAGGTGAGTGGATTCCTGAGCCCGCGGGTTCGAGACCCGCCTGGGCAGCAAGACCTCATCTCTACAATAAATCAAAAAAATCAACCGGGCGTGGTAGCGCATGCCTGTAATTCCGGCTACTTGGAAGGCTGAGGAGGAAGGATTGCCAGAGCCCAGCAGGTCGAGGTTGCGGTGGCCGGGAGCGGCCACTGCACTCCAGTCTGGGCGACAGAGTGAGACTCCAACTCAAAAAAAAAAAAAAAAAGTAAAAACAACAAAAAATCCTATCATTTAAACTAGCATATAAATATAAAATACTGCCAGGCTCGGTGGCTCAACCTAGAATCCCAGAGCTTTGGGAGGCTGAGGTGAGTGGATTGCCTGAGCTTGCGGGTTCGAGACCTGCCTGGGCAACTTGGTGAGACCTCATCTTTATAATAAATAAAAAAAATCAGCTGGGTATGGTAGTGCATGCCTGTAATTCCAGCTACTCGGCAGGCTGAGTTGGAAGGATCAATGGGAGCCCAGCAGGTTGAGGCTGCAGTGGCCGGGAGTGTGCCACTGCACTCCAGTCTGGGGGACAGAGTGAGACTCCAACCCCCAATAAATAAATAAATAAATAAATAAAATTGGGATCACATTCTTAAAAAAAAAAATAAATAAATATAAAATACTTAGGATACATTTAACAAAAGATGTGAAGACCTATATGTGAAACCTATAAAATATTGCTCGATACTTTGTTTTTCTAAAAAAAGGAAAATAAGCCAGGCTCGGTGGCTCAGCCTGTAATCCCGCGCCTTTGGGAGGCTGAGGTGAGTGGATTGCCTGAGCCCGCGGGTTCGAGATCCTCCTGGGCAGCAAGACCTCATCTCTACAATAAATAAAAAAAATCAAGCCGGGCTCGGTGGCTCAGCCTGTAATCCTGCGTCTTTGGGAAGCTGAGGTGAGTGAATTGCCTGAGCCCGCGGGTTCAAGACCCGCCTGGGCAGCGAGACCTCATCTCTACAATAAATCAAAAAATCTGCCAGGCGTGGTAGCGCAGGCCTGTAATTCCAGCTACTCGGAAGGCTGAGGCGGAAGGATCGCCAGAGCCCAGCAGGTGAGGCTGCGGTGGCCAGGAGCGGCCACTGCACTCCAGTCTGGGTGACAGAGTGAGACTCCAACTCAAAAAAAAAGGGAAAATAATTTAAAGTAAATATTGCTAAGAGAAATTAAGGAAGACATAAATAAATACAGAGATATACCACATTAATGGGTAAAAAAACTCTATTGTTAAGATACTAATTCTCCCCAAGTTGTTCTGTAGATTTAATTCGATCCCAGTAAAAACCTTACCAAGATTTTTTGAAGAAATTGACAACTGATTCTGAAATTTATATGGAAATGCATAGGCTCTAAACTAGTCTAAATAATTTTGAAAAGAAGAACAAAGTTGAAGGACTTATATACTACTTGATCTCAAGGTTTACAAGGTACAACAACCAAATCATTTTAGCATTGACATAAAGAAAGACATACAGATGAATGGAAAAATAAAAAGCCCAAGAACAGACCTGCACATATGATCAACGGATTTTCAACAAAGGTGAAAGCGACAAGTCAATGGGGAGAGAATAGTCTTTTCAATAAATAGCATTTAAACAATTAAAAAGCCATGTGTAAAAAAATGAACCATAACCCTTATTTTAAAAAAAACCCAAAACTCAAAACAGATCACAGACCCAAATGTAAAACTGTAAGATCATAAATCTTCTAAAAGAAAATATAGGGGACGGGCTCAGTGGCTCAGCCTGTAATCCTAGCGCTTTGGGAGGCCAAGGTGAGTGGATTGCCTGAGCCCGCGGGTTTGAGACCCGCCCGGGCAACTTGGCGAGACCTCGTCTCTACAATAAATCAAAAAAATTAGCTAGGCGTGGCAGCGTGCACCTGTAGTTCCAGCTACTTGGAAGGTTGAGGCGGAAGGATCACCGGAGCCCAGCAGGGCAAGGCTGTGGTGGCCGGGAGCGGCCACTGAACTCCAGTCTGAGCCACAGAGTGAGACTCCAACTCAAAAAAAAAGAAAGAAAATATATACAAAATATTTGGGACTTTAGTTGGGCAAAGATTTCCGAAATACAACATTAAATGCACAACCCATAAAAGAAACAATGGATAAATTGTACTTTATCAAAATTTTAAACATTTCCTCTTCCAAACATACCATTCAAAGAGTGGAAAGACAAGGCAATGACTGGGCAAAAATATTTGTGAATCATATATCTAAGAAAGGACTGTAATCAGAATATATGAAGAACTCTCAAAGCTTATTCAATAATAAGAACACACACAAAAATTTTAATGGGCAAAAGATGTGAAGAGACACTTCACTAAAGAAGATACGAAGTTGACAAGTAAGCACATAAAAAGAGGCTCAGGATGACTCATCACCAGGGACAATGCAAATTAAAACTACAATGAGATATCACTACATCTTTATTAGCATGGCTAAGATTTGTAAAACTGATCATACCTGGTGTTGTCCAGTATGCGGAGGAACTGGAACTCTCACACCCTGCTGATGGAAATGCAAAATGGTACAGAGACTTTGGAAAACAGTTTGATCATTTCTTAAAAAGCTAAATATACATAGCCCGTGACCCAGACATTCCACTCCTCGGTATTTACTTAGGACAAATGGAAGCATATGTCCACACAACCTGTACGTTAATGTTCACAGCAGCTTTATTTGTAATAGCTAAAATCTGGAAATAATCCAAATGTCCATCAACAGGTGAATGGATAACTCCATACAATGGCATATTCTTCTGCAATAAAAAGGATAAACCACTGATATACACAACATAAGTAAATCGCAAAACAATTATATTGAGTGACAGAAGCCAGACCACACAGATGAAAACGAGTACCTTCTGTATGACTGCAGTTAGATAAAACTCTAGAAAATGCAAATCAATCTGCAATGACTGAAAGCAGATAGGTGGTTGCCTGGGTGGGGTGAAGGGAAAGATTGACAAAGGGTCAGGAGGAAAGTTTAACATGTGCATACAAACATGGATCAAACCCATGCAAGGGCACATGTAAATATGCAGTTGAGCCGGGCTCGGTGGCTCAGCCTGTAATTCTGCACCTTTGGGAGGCTGAGGTGAGTGGATTGCCTGAGCCTGCAGGTTCGAGACCTGCCTGGGCAACTTGGCGAGACCTCATCTCTACCATAAATCAAAAATCAGCCGGGCGTGGTGGTAGCACGCGCCTGTAGTTCCAGCTACTCGGAAGGCTGAGGCGGAGGGATCGCCGGAGCCCAGCAGGTCAAGGCTGCGGTGGCCGGGAGCGGCCAACTGCACTCCAGTCTGGGCGACAGAGTGAGACTCCAACTCAAAAATAAATAAATAAATAATAAATAAATAAATATGCAGTTGATTGCATGTCAACTACACCTAAATAAAGCTGTCAAAAATATCGTAATTTTTAAAAAGGAAAATCCAACCCAACCAGGAGTCTGTGTTCTCACTCTAGCCACAGCAGCCATCAGGGCCACCACTGTCATCTCCTCTCCTTTGAATTATTTTGGCAGCCTCCTTCCTGGTCTCCCATTTCTGCCCTCCCCCCACTTCCCACCCCCTATGCCATTCTCAGAGTAGATCTAGCGAACCTGTGAACATGCAGGTCAGAACATGTCTCTGTTTCAACCCTCCACAGCCCCACTGCCCTCGGTCTAAAAGCCTGCTTGCCACAGTAGCCCTCTGGTGGTCCCTGGAACCTCTTCTGTCCCTCTGTTCCCCTCACTCTGCCCCAGCCACATCGGTTTTCTGGCTGTTCCCTGAATGCACTGGCCACGCTATTACCTGAGGCCTCTGTACTGGCTGTTCCTTCTGTCTAGAACGTTCCTCCCCAGATAACTACATGCCTAAATGCTTGGGCAACTTCAGGCCCTCGCTGGTATGTCACTTTCTCAGGAGGACCTGCCTTGATCTCGCTACTCAGAGCTGCAAGCCACCCTCAGCTCCACTCCTGACACCCTTTCCCTGTTCCACTCCCTTTTATGTCATACTATGTAAAATTAACTCATTTTGCTGGGTGTGGTGGTTTGCGTCTGTAATCCCAACACTTTGGGAGGCCAAGGCAAATGAATTGCCTGAGCACAGGGGTTTGAGACTAGCCTGGGCAACCTGACGAGACCTCATCTGTACAACAAATTAAAAAAAAAATTAGCCGAGAGTGGTAGTGCACACCTGTAGTCCCAGCTACTTGGAAGGCTGAAGCAGAAGAATCACCTGAACCCAACAGGTTGAGGCTACAGTGGCCATGAATGTGCCACTGCACTCCAGCCTGGGCAACAGAGTGAGACTCCAACTCAAAAAAATTAACTCGTTTTGTTTTTTATTTTCCTCTGTTGGAACGTGTGTGCACACGCGTCATAAGTCATTCAGTGTCTGAGATTGCATGATAGGGGGTGATCATAAATGTTTGTTAAAGGAGTGTTTCATGAGTACCAGATACTGTTCTAAGTGTTTTCCATTGATCACAATAACCCCCAGAAGTAGCACTATTATTCTCCCCATTTTACAGGTAGGGAAACTGAGGCACAGCGCAGTTAAGCACGTCCAAGGTTATTTAATCCAGACCACCTGACTCCAGGACCTGTGCTCTTAGCTAACACACTCTGCCCCCTCTCCTTGCCCCATGCCAAGACTGGGTAACCTGGTCACAGCTTCTGCTCACGCCTGGTGTCTACAACCACATTCCTCCCAATAACTGGAATCCAAGCCCCTTCCTCCACAGCAATTCCCGGGGTTGAGTCCTATATTATACCAACAGAAATAACAACCCTTCCTGGTCTCCTTTAGGTGTTCTCTGCCTTGGTGCAAAGGGATGTGAGGGAGAGTAAATGGTCTCGTAAGATGCAAACGGCTTCATTCAAAAGGTGTGGGGTTGGGCAAGGGGGCTTGCACCTGTAATCCTATCACTTCAGGAGGCTGATGCAGGAGGATCATTTGAGGCCAGGAGTTTAACATCAACCTGGGCAACATAGCAAGACCTCGTCTCTACAAAAAATTAGAAAAATTAGCCAGGCATGGTGGCTCACACCTGTAGTCCCAGCTACTCAGGAGGCTGAGGCAGGAAGGTTGCTTCAGCCCTGAAGTTTCAGCTGCAGTGAGCTATGACCGTATCACTGCACTCCAGCCTTGGTAACAGAGAAAGAAAGCCTGCCTCAAAAAAAGTTATAGAGGAGAGTTAAAGGAGAATACAGGCCCTAAAGGGAGGTGGCTGCACGCAGACTTCAATCCTGCCATCCGATCACAGGGGAGCCCAACAGTGCTGTAATTCACAATGTCTTCAGGACAGAAATCGGCCACAGTCACAGCTAGTTTTAGTCCGCCTCCCTCAATTAGGCATTCATTCATTCAGCCAGTCTATGGAGTACCTGATGCTGCCAGCGAGAGAGGCTTGGGGGTGTGGAGGGTGGCTCAATAGAGCACCTGGGCCCGCCTGCTGCCCGGGGAGCCAGAGGCCCGTGGCACCTACTCTACCCCATGTCCTCCACCGGAACTGCTGGGGCACTGCTTCCAACGGAGGCTTGCAGTCATGGAAGCAGGCTTTGGGGCCATGGGGCTCCCTGCTCTGTCCCCATCAGCTTTTCCAGCATTTGCCCACCTCCCGGGCCCCCACCACTCCCTACAGTGTGGCTCCTGTGCGCCCCCCAACTCCTCTGAGCCTTCCTTTGTCTCATCTTCACGGGTTAGGAGTCTTGCCCTTAGCACCAGTCCCGCAGCTGGGTACTCCTCCCTTCGGCAGCCACTCACCCCTCTGCTGCCTGCCAGGGTTGCCCATGCCCTGTGATCCCCTCGGGGTCTGCCCTGTCATCAAGCCTGTTCTCCCTCTGCCTTCTCGGAGGTGCCCCTACTGGGCAGTCCTGGTGGCTGCTGCCAGGAGACCTAACAAGGAAGGAGCTGGTGGCCTCCGGAGACACAGTCCCTGTCATCCAGGAGCAAACAGCCCTCGAGGAAGGCCCCTTCCCCAGGCTTCCAGGGTGCTGGGCCTCAAGTTGGGGGCCCGAGGTCACATTCCCACTCTGCTGCTCACCACCGGTGACCTCAGCCACACCCCTTCCCTCTTGAAGCCTTTTGGCTTAATTCACTGTGAGACAGAGCTCTCATCCAAGTCGAATCCAAGTGCCTTCCAGATCTGTGAGACTGTGCCTTCCAGATGCTCTGGGAAAATATGGGTGCAGAGTATACCACCAAAGGCTGATGGTGATCACAAGTCAGCCACTGCCCTCTCCACAGCTCCTTCTCATCAGGGTCCCAATTTCACTCCAATTCTGTGAGGTGAGGACAGAGAATTCCAGGGTCCTCTCCCTGCAAAGAAGAAAGCGGGAGCCAGGGAATGACACCCCACCCTCACCCCCCAGGACCACAGTGTAAACAGAAGTGATGGAGCTGGGACCATGGCTGCTGGCCTGAGGGCTGTGCCTTGTCTCTTGGTCCTGCTGCCTCTGCCCTGAGCCAAGCCCTTCCAGGGGGGTGATGGATCAGGTGGGATGGAAAAGCCCTCACCTGCCCCTCCCCAAAGCCAAGTTGCAGTTTCCCTTCTGGCATGACCCCTGGGTACTGCAGTGAGAGGGTGTGGGCTCCAGGAGAACAGGGACAGGCCTGGCTGGCTCTCCTCTGTCTTCCCAACATGGCTACCGCTCCTGGCCTGGCACATATCATGTGCCTGGTAAATGTCTGCTGTGTGAACAGCCGTAGGAGGATGGCCCTCACCACGGGATGGGCGGCTGTGGTCAGCTCTCTGCAATCACTCTGACCCCACAAATAACCCCAAGTCCCTGGGGCACGTGCACAGCGGCCCACACGCCCACTTACTGCCTCACTGACCAGCTTGCTGCCCTCCCTGGATACCAGCATCCATCTGGACCCAGTGTTTCTCCAGCTCACTGGAGTGAAAGACACACATTTTTTTTAAACCAAGTATTTGTGGACCAATACTTCTATAACATACAATAAAAATGAACTACTAGCCGGGCTCGGTGGCTCAGCCTGTAATCCCGCGCCTTTGGGAGGCTGAGGTGAGTGGATTGCCTGAGCCCGCGTGTTCGAGACCCGCCTGGGCAACTTGGCGAGACCTCATCTCTACAATAAATCAAAAAATCAGCTGGGCATGGTAGCGCATGCCTGTAATTCCAGCTACTTGGAAGGCTGAGGCAGAAGGATCGCCGGAGCCCAGCAGGTCGAGGCTGCGGTGGCCAGGAGCGGCCACTGCACTCCAGTCTGGGCGACAGAGTGAGACTCTAACTCAAAAAAAAAAAATGAACTACTAAAAACTGACCACCCTCTAGGAAACTGTAGCTATGTCAGACGGTCACAGGATCTCTAGACTGTGCTCACCTAAGTTTGTCCTTACCTCTTTCTTTGCTGGGACCCAATGCCAACAGTGCAGGGAGGTACCAGCCTGTAGCCCGTGCTCAGAGGGCACTGCTCTAGGTTTCGTCATTTCAGGTGACAGCATCACCTCATCCCTCCATCCCCTCAACCTGCCACCTGCACAGACCTATGCCTCACCAGCTTGCTTCCATCCTAATGTCTGGTTTGTGGGACCCCCTCCTCCCCAGTCCCCAAGCCAGTCGCTTGTTCTCGTGCCTTTGGTCTTGCCCCCACCTTGCTAAAGTTCTGAGGAGTTCCCACCCACCTGAGCTGAAATCCTTCATGCCTCCCCATTAGAGCTTCAAGCTCTCCTTTCTAAAATGTATATATACAAATTTGTGGAGCGCATGTACAATTCTGCGGCAAGTATTGATTGCACGGTGGTCAAGTCAGGACTTTTTACGTTATCCATCGCCAAACTCCAAACTCTTGGTCCTGGCATTGAAGGCCTGCCATAAGCTGGCCTTACACATTTCCCAACCTCCTCTCCTTCATGCTCCTGGGATCCACACAGGCCATTGTGTTTGCCTGTCTACACATGCACTGCGTACATCAGGACTGCCTCCTGCAGGAAACACTCTGACCCCAACTCCTCTTCAGCTTGCTAGGTTCTCCCCACACTTTCTGTCCCAGCTCGAACCTCCTCTCACCAGCCAGAAGCCTTCCCTGAAGATCCTTGGGCTTGCGGCCTCCATCCTGCCAGCTCCAGCAGCCCCTCTGTCTGCCCCTCGTGTGGAAGTCGGCATCCCACCCGGCACTGTCATCAGCTCTGCGTATGAACGTGCTCTCACCCCATAGACCCTATAAGCAGCAACTCCGACAGCCTCGAATTCTCCACAGCACAAGGCCCTGCAGGTGGTGGGTGCATGCTTATAGCAATTTTTCTTTCTTTTTTTTGAGTTGGAGTCTCACTCTGTCACCCAGGCTACAGTGCAGTGACACCCTCCCAGCCACCACAGCCTCGATCAGCTGGGCTCAGATGATCCTTCTGCCTCAGCCTTCCAAGTAGCTGGAACTGCAGGTACCCACTACCATGAGCAGCTAATTTTTTGATTTATTGTAGAGACGAGGTCTCACCATGTTGCCCAGCTGGTCTTGGGCTCAGGCAATTCTCTCTCCTCAGCCTCCCAAAGTGCTGAGATTATAGGCTTGAGCCACCGCACCCGGCCTGCAATTTTTATTTCTAATGGGAGACTTTTCTCATTTAATCACAACAATCCTAGGAAGTTGTTACTCTTCTCTTTCGTAGAAAATGAAGATTTGAAACATGAAGGGACTTGCCTGGTGAGTGTCAGAATCAGGATTAAAACTCAGCTCCGTCAGCCTCTGGAGTTCAAACTTGTAAATGAACTAAACGCTTGCAGATGTTAAAGGCATACCAAGCAAACAGAGACAACCAGTGGTTGCAACCTTATAATCTGACACAATTAAGTTTAGACCAAAACACATTTGAAATGATGAGAAGGTCAGGCACAGTGGCTCATGCCTATAATCCCAACACTTTGAGAGGCCAAAACAGAAGGTCTGCTTGAGCCCATGAGTTCTAGACCAGCCCAGGCAACATAGGAAGATCTTGTCTCTACCTAAAAATTTTAAAACTAGCCGGGCTCGGTGGCTCAGCCTGTAATCCCGCGCCTTTGGGAGGCTGAGGTGAGTGGATTGCCCGAGCCCGCGGGTTCAAGACCCGCCTG
>NW_007074733.1:84638-86554 GCF_000164805.1 Carlito syrichta | reverse complement strand
CGGGAGCGGCCACTGCACTCCAGTCTGGGCAACAGAGTGAGACTCCAATTCAAAAAAAAATTAAAACTGAGCCCAGTGTGGTTGTACACACCTGTAGGACCAGCTACTTGAGAGGCTGAGGAGAATCACCTGAGCCCAGGAATCTGCGGCTGCAGTGGGCCGTGATGTTGCCACTGCTCTCCAGCCTGGGTAACAGAGCTAGACCTCAACTCAAAATAAAAAAATAAATTAATTTAATGATGAGGGCTAGGCATGGTGGCTCAAGCCAATCATCCCAGCACTTTGGGAGGCAGAGGTGACAGGATTGCCTTAGCCCAGGGGTTCAAGACCAGCCTGGACAACTTGGCGAGACCTTGTCTCTACAATAAACCAAAAAATAAGCTGGGCGTGGTGGTGCAGGCCTGTGGTTCCAGCTATTTGGAAGGCTGAGGCAGAAGGATCACCTGAGCCCAGCAGGTCAAGGCTGAGGTGGCTGTGAGACAGAGTGAGACTCCAACTCAAAAAATAATAATAATAATTAAATGATGAGAAAAGTGGATCTTATAAAACTTAAAGCTAATCATAATAAAGATATAAAAAAATGTATGGGCAACCCCTTCAGGTCTCCTCCCACTGTGGGAGCTTTTCTGTCCTCTCAATAAATCATGATTTCAAAAAAAATTTTGTATACCAAGTAACAGTATCAACATCCATAAAGCTGAAATTATAGGAGATTCGAGGAGAAATGAAAACAAATTGAGAATAGGAGACTTTAATACACTCCTCTCAGTCACTGACAGAGTGAACAAAAGTGAGAATCCACAACAGCTTGCCAGCAATGAAGTTGATGTAAACCCAAAGATGCAGATACACACGTGCAGGTAGACATGCCCCAAACATCTACCTGGCCTCCACTTGGAGATCAACTCACCCGCTGTACTCCTCCCTACTTGGACAGACACAGACACATTCAGGCGTGCACACGGCTGCAAGTACATTGGATAAACATCTGGAAAGATTTATACCAAATGGCTATACTCTCTGCACTTTGGGATTAAGGGTGAATTTTACCTTCTTTTTGTCTTTCTAATTTGTCTACAATGAATGTCTATCACACATGGTTTTTGCCATTGGTTTTTAAGTGCAGGATGTGTACAGATTCTGGTTAAGATGAAGGTTCACCAACTGCAGATTCCAGTTAAGTGAGGCCTGCCTCCCATCTCTGTCTACACACTGGCAATTGTGAGGCCTCGGCAAGTAGATACATATGCCTTATGGGTAGATAGCACCAGGCCCATAGTAAGCACTCAAGGAACGGCAAGTGTTGTTACCACCTGTTTCCAAGTCTTTCACCCAGCCACTTACTGATTTGTTCTTAAATCTCTCCTCCTCTTCCCTCCCCACCTAGGACCCATCCTAACACAGACCCTTACCATTGTTCACCAGGATTAAGACTCTAGTCTCCTAACGGGTCTCTTGGTCTCCAATCTCTTCCAGCACTCCTCTCCCCTCACCACCAATCATACAACTCACACGATGCTTTGAGAATGAACTTACCGCTCCGCCTTCAAAAAAAGTCAACTGTGTCAACACTACTGTTCCTCTTTTTTTCTTTTTTTTTTTTGAGTCTGGGTCTCACTCTGTCACCCAGGCTGATGGAGTGCGGTGGTATGATCACAGTTCACTGCAGTCTTGACATCCTGGACTCAGGCGAGCCTTCCATCTTTGCCTCCTGAGTAGCTGGGACTACAGGCACACACTACCACACCCAGTTAATTTTTTTTTAATGTTTTGCAGAGATGAGGTCTTGCTATGTTGCCCAGGCTGGTCTCAAACTCCTGGGCTCAAGTGATCCTCCCACCTCAGCCTCCCAAGTGTTGGGATTACAGGAGAGAGTCATTGCACCTGGCCATTACCACCCTCTTCTTTTTTTTTTT
>NW_007074733.1:67804-83705 GCF_000164805.1 Carlito syrichta | reverse complement strand
CGGCCACCCCAGCCTCGACCTGCTGGGCTCCGGCGATCCTTCCACCTCAGCCTTCCGAGTTGCTGGAACTACAGGTGCGCACTACCATGCCTGGCTAATTTTGGGGGTTTTTTTAATTTATTGTAGAGATGAGGTCTCGCCAAGTTGCCCAGGCGGGTCTTGAACCCACGGGTTTAGGCAATCCACTCACCTCAGCCTCCCAAAGTGCGGGATTACAGGCTGAGCCACCGAGCCTGGCTTGGAGTTTTTTTCTTTAGACCGCAAGCATTTTGTGGGCCAACAGAAAGTCTAGGGGCCCTGAGCCTCCAACGCCAAGGGTTCTGAAGGTTCTGGTGCTTTCTCCCTCCTAGCACTCACCGCTGCTGGGTGGTGTGGAAAACTGGCTGTTTATCTACCTGTCTTCTCTGTGGGACGGGGGCCTCAAGGGCAAAGGCAATGCCTGAGTCCTCTCAGTGTCCCTGGAATGAATGAATTCATGAATTCCCCTAAAGATCTCTCTTTCCTCTCTCTGAATCTAATACAGTATAACACATTTATTTCTGTTTCCGTCAACTGAATCTCCATAAGACATTCTATAATTGGTACCTGCTATCTCTAAAGATCTCTCTGTTCATGAAACTGTCAGGGTGTCCAGTGGGTGCAGCCGGGAGCCTGCCATGTGCATATGGGTTGTCACTCGATGAATAGATCCTATCATTCCTACTTTACAGATAAGGAAACTGAGGCTCATAAAAGGGACCTAGCTTGCAAGTAAGTGGTCGTAGGGCAAGGAAGGCCACGCAGGACTGTCCAGGTCCCAGTCCTCCTCTGACCTCTTTCGATCAGTGGCCCTGCACCTACACGTGGCATCATCTTCACTCGTTCTTCATTCCCTGGTTTCCAGGCAAGACACAGACCTCATCTCCACCTGGATGCTCCATCCTGCCAGCAGTGGGGTTATTGCAACATCAGCACCCCATTCTGTCTCATAAATATTTACTGGCTCCTACTATGTGCCAAGCACATGCTGAGAACTGGAGCTAAAATAATGAATGCCAAGGTCAGTGGGCTGTGAGCTCCTCAAGGGCAGGAACCAAGCCCAAGTGGAGAGTTGGTGGGTCTTCGTCAGCCCACCTCAAGTGTCCGGGGCCTCTGTATGTTCCCCAAGGAAGCTGGTTTCATTTGAAGATAGTGGAGAATGTCCCCTTCAAACATTCACCACCCCTCCAAAGCTGGCCAGGGAGCCCCAGGGCCGCCCTACTCTGCCCCATGTTAGCCTGTCCCTCTGGGCGGGGCCTGAGTCCAGCAACCCCTGGAACCACGCACAAGGTTTGCAGAAGTGCACAGGGACAGTCCTGGCCCACCTGCTGTCCACCTGTCAGGCCTCTAGGTCACAGGATAAATACTGTCATGAAGGGTCTCAAGGTGACCCTCCGGATAACCCACCATACTTACAGACCACTTGATAGTTTAAAAAGACTCCACTTTCTTTCTTCATTTGCCCTCTCCCCACCCTAGCTACGAGTAAGAAACTACCCAGGCCCATTTGGCTCCTAGCAGTTGAGTTTGGGCCAGGACCCAGAAGTCCAGACTCCAAGCCCAATGTAGAAGGGCCTGCAAGCTCTGTTTGCTCTTCAGTACCCCAGAATGGACCCTCTCTTTGCTAGATCTCAGTCCCCTGTCTATACAATAAGAGAGTACCCTTGGACAGCTGCTCAGGCCTCTTCAGGCTTTAACATGCCCAGAGCTTGTTAAATGAAGACTGGCAGAGCCTAGCCAGAAGGCTGGCCATTTTACAGAGGAGGAAACTGAGGCCTGGAGCTGCCTCAGTGGGTGTGCATGCTATCCCTGCACCATTGTCCCTGCACCATGAGGCATCACGTCCAGCAGGACCAGCAGAACGAGTCACCAGCTGTGGAAGTGACGCTGGCACAAGGGAGATCTGGGGGCCAGGAAACTGCTCCCCCCCCGCCCGGCTCTTGCCGAAACCACAGTGAAGAGGAACAAAGATAGGATTCCAACGATTCGCAGAGAGGGTGCCGGCTGCCGGGTGTGGATCCAGGCAGTCAAATGGTGTGCACGGTGTGTCTTTTAGCCCAAGGGCAGTGGAAGCTACCCAGTCCTCCAACGATAATAATAATCACAATAAAAATAACAACAGCACACGGTGGTTTGCTATTGTGTCAGGAACTTTACGCCTGTTACCTTCTCTCACCTCTAAACAAAGCTGACGTGTGAGTATGACATGAACCCATTTTAGAGCCGAGATCCCGGGCCTCAGAAGAGGAGCACTGCCCAGGACAAAGTGAGGCGCTCTGCTGTGACCGCCCCCGAGCCTGCATCCTCTATACCCCACCAGCTCTAGTTCTCTCTGCCCCACACAGTCCAGGCACATCAGTGGCCTGGCTGAAGCCCTGAGAGGGGCGGGGGAGTCAGGGCACCTTGCTGAGAGGCACTTGACCTGAGGTGATTCCGGGTCAGCCCTACAACCTGGAGTAGGTGGGGCCTTCCTGGGCCTCCTCAGACTGTGACACTCAGATGTCTCAGGAGGCCTGCTAGTCCTCACCCACAGACCAGGCTGAGGCTGACATGGGCCTGAGAAGACAAGGGAGGCTGAGCTCCCTGTGATGGTTGAAGTGCCCCAGTGGCCCCCACATGCAGGCAGCCAAAGGTATCTGTGGTGACCCAGCAGGAATGTGTCTGACCTGGGCCTGGAGCCAGGCCAGCAGGGCTTCTGAATCCTGGGTTCCTGAGGAACCCAGGCTGGCACCCCACAGCATCATGCCCAGGGCTATCCCCATAGGGAGCACCAAGGACTCCCAGCAAAGATGGGGGCAGACTAGGAGTACCCAGGAAGGCACGGCCAGCAGCTGGCCCTGACAAGTCTACAGCTGGGGCTGGGCTCCCGGCCTCAGGAGGTCACTTGAGGGTGGAGGGTGCAGCCAACTGGGAATGAGGGAGGACAGAAGGGGTAGACCCTGGGTGAGGGAATGACAGGAGGGAGTCTTCATCCTATGTGGGGTGGGGGTACATTTGTGATGAAAAGCAGGCCCTATCTTAGGCCCACCTGCCAGGGCAGGCTCTGTTACCAGTGGACCCTGATGCCCTTCCTTTGACATCTCTGTCTCACCTCACCTCACCTCACTTCTCTCTCTCTCTCTCTCTCTCTCTCTCTCTCTCTCTCTCTCTCTGTCTGTCTCTCTGTTCATCTCTGCCTCACCCCAACTCTCTCTCTCTCTCTCCCTTTCTCTCTGTCTCACTGTCTCTGTCTGTCTCTGACTCTCTGTCTCTCTCTCACACACACACACACACACACACGCGCGCGCACACACACATTCCTCTGGGAGTCGATCAGGGCTTGAATGACATCCCAGATGACTCTTTGCTATTAATTCCCACACACAGAATGGGCCCCTTGTTCTCTCCTCCTGGAGGAATGGCCGTGGCCAAAGCCATCCCAAGAGTTCCTGACTTAACCCTTCTCCTGGCTGCTCCTCTTTGAGTCCCCACACTCAGGGCCACAGGGCCAGCTGGGGGTGGGATGTGGAGACGAAGTCTCAGAGGACCAGAGGCTCCTACCAGCCCAGAGTTCCTGGAATAAAGTACCCAGGGAGGAAGAGCAGAATCCCCCAACCTGCCCAGGAAGACTGACCACAGAGCCTCACCTGGGGCTCTCAGCCAGGCCCTGGTGGCCAGGTGGCCTCTCCAGAGGAATGGGGGGGGGCCTAGGTCCACAGCCACCCCAGGGCCGGCCTGATGTCTCTTGCCCCAGAGAGGCCCCTTCAAGGGACAGGTGGGAGGCTCAGGCCCTCTGCTGGCCCTGGCCCTGAGGGAGTTAACGTGGACTGGAGGCAGGACACCACCTGTCAGGGCAGGTCTCTAAGGAGAGATGAGGTAGCCATGGCCTCTTTTGATCGGAGGAGGAATTGCTCTGTTGAGTAAAAGTCCAATGCCTCCTCGATCCCTGCCCTGCCCCCCACCCCCACTCACCCCAGAGGCGGGAAGGAAAGGCCAACTTAGACAATGAGAGTAGGAAGAGCTTCAGGGCCATCAGGACAGCCTCTCACTGTTCAGACGGAGAAACTGAGGCCCAGAGATGGGGAGAACACGGCCCTCATCCCTCTGCAAGTCGGTGTCCTTGGCTTCTGGACTAAGATGCCTCTCCTTCCCCACCTCTCACCTCTCCTGCCCCCGACCCAATCCTGCAGGCTTGGCTGTGTGGTCGTAAGCAAATCACCTTGGCTCTCTGGGTGCTAGAAAGCTCACACTGAGGGGGACACAAACAGCTACTCTGCCATCAACATTAACAACCTGTGCCCCTTGCCCTAGGATAAGATACCGATCCTTTTATCCATGACCTGAGGACGGAGCCCCAGGGAGCGGAACTCCTCCTTCCACCTCATCTCTGGCCCGCAGACACAGTGCCTGGGAGCACAGAGGCCAGATCCCCAGGCCACCAGAGATAAGGGAGACAGGGAGCTGGGGACTGGCACGAGGGAGGGCACAGTGATCAAGGGCTTGCAGGTGGACAGAGCCCAGTGGCATGGGGAGAAGCAAGCCGGAGAGACAGGCTGGAGCCAGGTGAGCAGGGCGCCAGTCAGGAGGGGGCCCAGCGCCCTCAGCCAAGAACTGCTCCTCGGTCTCTCTAAATTGTCACCTCTCCCTGACTCTCTCATTTTTCCAGGGCCCTCTCCCACCAGACAGCCTCCCCACATTCCCAGGAGACAGAGATAGGGCAGATGACAGGTGGTGCGAGGCAAAGACAGAGCAATCTGTGGAGTGAGAGAGAGAACGCACCAGGAAGAGAAAGAAAGAGATGGAGACCTTGAGAGCAGAGACGAGCTGAGGACAGGGGAGCAGCAAAAGGGAGAGAGGGCCAGAGAGGGAAGGTTGCCGAGAGACAGAGCAACCAACTGTGCAGTCAAAATCCAAAAGCCTCCCTGAGAGCAAAGGCTGCAGACAGAAAGGGAAGGAAAAGGAAGCAGTAGAGAGAGAGACAAATCAAGGCAGGACAGAAGTAGACAGGAGGGAGAAAGGTCAGGAGGAAGAACCTTCTAAGGAGGGGTAGGAGGCAGGAGAAAGAGGAGGGAGGGAGGCGGCTGGGAACTCAGGGTTCCTCCCAGGTGCCTCTGCATTTGTTTCTGGCAGGTCAGCATGGCGACACCCTCCCCTAGCCCAGGGCCTGTGCGCCTACTGAGCTCCAGCACCAGAGGATATGACAGTCACGGCGGCCCTTGTCTTCCTGAGCCAGGACACAGGAGTGGGATGGCCTGCCCAAGGGGTGGGAGCTCAGAGGCTGGGGAGAAGGGCCCGTAGAGACCACCTATGCCAATAGTGCCCCAACCAGTTGCATCATAATCATGGGGGCTTTTACAAATATAGATTCCCGGAAGGCTGAGGCGGAAGGATCACCAGAACCCAGCAGGTTGAGGCTGCAGTGGCTGGGAGCGGCCACTGCACTCCAATCTGGGTGACAGAGTGAGACTCCAACTCAAAAAAAAAAAAAAAAAAAAAAAAAAAAAAAAAAATATATATATATATATATATATATATATATATATATAGATTCCCACCCAAATCTACAACTCGGAATGAGGCTTGGGAATCAGTATTTACAGACTCCCTATAGAGCACAAGCTCTTTGGGCCCAGGTTTGGGCCACATTGGCGGATGAGGAGGTTGATGGTGACCAGAGAGGGGCTGTGCCCCACCTGAAGTTACACAGCAATTCCCAGCAGAGCCCAGTCTCGTGGGGAGGCCTCCCAGGTCCCAGCCCAGGACTCTTCCTCCTGTGGGGCAAGGCCGCTGGCTGGGTCTGCACAGTGCCAGGCACATAGGAAGGGTGTGAGTGGGCTGTGCCCTCTCCCTTTCCCTCCATCTCTCCAACCTCAAGGCCTGGACCCAATTCTCCAGGGCTGCTGAGGAGTCACCATCTTGAGGCCCAGAAATCAAATGGGGGAGAGGAAGGGATTTGCCCAGAATTAGATTTCTGTCCCCTGTTTCCCCACCTCCTTGCCCCTAGTGCCAAGGCCTGGGGCTTCAAGCTCTCGCCAGAGATGGGGGCGGAGGGTGGGGCAGGAGGGAGGAGGGGAAGACCCGGGTGCTTCCTGTCCCTCCCTTTCCCTGGCCTCTCTGGGCTCAGGGCTGGGTCCCCTGGGGCAGTGGCATCTGAAGCTGACAGATCTGCCCCATCCTTCCTGCCTGCTGGGAGAAGGGGTGGAGCTGGTTCAGATCTCCCATCCGCTCCTCCCTTTTCCTTGGTCCTCAGGGCCTGGTTTCCCACTACACCCAGCCTGATCCCCTAGAAGTCCCCAGCTCCTGAAGAAAGCACTGGCCTGGGAGTCACGGCCCTTGTCTCTACCGGTGAGAGGCCATGGGCATTCTTGTTTCTCTTTCCCTCAGTCTCTTCCTCCCTCTTCCATCACCTCTCCTGGAATCTCACCACTTCCCCTTCCATCCTTGCCATTCATTCATTCATTCAACACCTCCAATGTGCCAGGCACTCAGCTATCACTGAGGGCTCCTGAAGCTGAGTCCTTGTGGAGAAGACAATGAACAAGGAATCTGGCAATAACCTATAATCGTAAAATGCAAAGAGTGCTATACAGGAAAAGACGAGGGTGCTGTCAGAGATAACTGGCACTAGAGGATCATAGGAGGCATCTCTGCAGACATGGGCTTTAGACGAGACCCAGGGAGGAGTCTGCAAGGAGGGGAAAGGGAATAACATGGCCCGGGCCAGGGGACAGTCTTGCTGGGGAGAAGAGAAATGGGTTTATCTCCCTGATTGATGAGATTCAACAAGCACTTATTGAGCACTTGCTGTGTGCTCACATGTCCAACCTTGAACAGCTGGAATGTGAGCCCTAATAGTGAATCTGATAGAGCCCCTAGAGATATCTGATATCAGAAGCCAACTCTGTCACTTCATGAAGAGATGTGCCCAGAGAGAGTGGCTGTCATCCCCAAGATCACACAGCAAGAGCTGGGACCCTGGCAGTCAGGAGCAATTCCTCCCTCTGCACCTGCCAAAACAGCGTCACCGAGACTTCGACTCAGGGTTTTAAGTGCAAAACAGGAGGTAGTTAAATTCTCTGATTTTGCAACTTGCCACCTAGTAGGGAGGTGACACAAAACAAAATACCTGTGCACAGTGAAGCAACATGGTCGCAGGTGGCTGGGCAGGTGTGCATGAGGCCCTCCCGCAGAGGTTACTCTCTCTGTGTGAACCAAAGCCCCTGATGTGTGAACACACCCCAGGGCAGGGCCTCAGTCCCCTGCTGTGATCGCAGTAAGCTCACCTCTGCACCCTAGAAAGGGAAGAGATTTTTCTGAGTTTTATCATATCCAAGGCATGATTACACTTGAGACGTTGGCCATCCCGCCTGAAAATACAGGCCATTAGCTGCAGTTGTAGACTGAAAGAAGGCAATTGCTGAGTCTCAGTTTTGTCCCAGTGCTGGCAGAGCAGTTGCCATTCCTTGCTTCTTTTCATCTTCATGACATTCCAGGTATTGTTAGGCAGGTATTGCTATCTGCATTTTACAGACAGGAGATTGAGGCACGGGAAGGTTATATAACTTGGTCAGTGGGGCCAGAGTGGCCCTGAATATTGGTTTCTCTGGCTCCAGATCTCAGGCTCATCATCCCTCAGCTCCCTTTTTCATTATAAAGTGACTTCACCAAAGAATAAGGAAACTTTGTTTAGGAGAGGGCACTTCAAGCTCATACAAACGCTAAAATCCCCCTGGACCACCCATTTTTACCCTCAGGAACAGAGGTGACTTGTGTGAGAATGGGAAGATGGTGGCCTGGGCTCCATTCACACCCAGGCCTGGTCCCAGGAAACGCCCTAGACAACAGAGCAAAGTGACAAGGACTCCAGATTGGAAAGACCTGATACTCATTACCTCCTAAGTTGGGTGACCTTGACAGTGGTGGAAGGACAAAGGTCTCTGATAGCCACATGTAGCTTCCCCTGCCCTCCCACCACACCCCTCCCGATCCCATCAGGCCATATTTACAGACAGCTCCTGCCCCCTCTGGTGACGACACCAACAGGCCCACCTGCTACCCACTCCCCTTCTTCCTTCCTCTGCCTTCACACTCTGCATCCTCATGCGTGTCTGCACTGTGCTGCTTGGTGTCTGGTGATGTGCGAGTAAAACTCCTAGCTTGTTAGCAAGCTCCCTGAAGACAAGGCACATGCTCACTCCTCTTTAGTTACTCCCACAGACAGCAGAACCTTGCCTAGGGTGGGTCCTCAGGAGCCCTGTGGGCAAAATGTCAGCACAGCGATGTCCAGTTCCATGACTAAACAGTCATGAGACCTTGGTGGCTCACTTACTTTCCCACTCTGGTTCAGTGGCATGGTCATCCTGCCTGTCTCTGCCAGCTTTGGGAGCAGGAGGGGACATCCGATGACAGCACTTCAACAGGATAAGAAGAAATGACTCCTATGAAACCCAAGGTCAATCAACAGCCACCTTTGTGGGCAGATCCCTGAGATGCCAATAATAGCTGCCATTTACTGGGCTTCATCATGTGCTAGGCACTGTCCTATCCTCAACAAACTGGTCTAACCCTCAACAAACCTAGAAGGAAATTGAGACTCAGAGACCTTAAGTCATTTGCCAAGGACATACAGCTAATAAATGGGGGTACCAGGCTTCAAACCTGGAGCTAGGGCCAGACATGGTGGCATACACCTGTAGTCCCAGCTACTCGGGAGGTGGGAAGATCGCTTGAACCCAGGAGTTCAAGACCCCATCTCTAAAAAAAAATAAAAGTTACCTGGAGCTGTCTGACTCAAGAGAGGCTGCTCATGCCTCCACACGGGGCTGCCCATACACATGGCTGCCCATACACATTCTCCCTTGTGCAAGCCTTTCATGCACTGATGCCACTGCATGCCTTCCTTGTGCCGGGCATCAAGGAGGAGGGCAGGGAGGAGCCAACTCTCAGGTACACACCCCAGCAGGGACAATGCAGGAAGGTGAAGACTCACTCTGAAAGTATAAGGGACACAGGAACCTGTGGGACAGGGCTTGCCTTTCATTCAGCCCAGTCCCTTTCCCAGGCCTGATGCTGAGAGTCATCGGGAAATGTCAAACAGGACTGAATGGAGCTAGGGATGAAGGTAGGGTGACCCCAGTGTAAGGAACGTGCATGTCTCATTAGGGGCCATGGTGCCTCCAAGTCTACCCCAGGCAACATTCTTGACTGTGGAACTTAAAACTTTTAACATGCTAACAGGCTCTGCATCTCTAAAAAAGAGAAAGTTGAGGCCTGGTGCAGTGGTTCACACCTGTAATCCCAGCACTTTGGGAGGCTGGGGTGAGAGGATTGCTATAAGAATTCAAAACTAGCCTGGGAAGTATAGTGAGACTTCATCTCCACAAAAAATACAAATTAGCCAATTGTGGTGCCATGAGCCTGTAGTTCCAGTTACTCAGGAAGCTGAGATAGGAGGGTCACTTGAGTCCAGGAGGTAAAGTGCAGTGCACTGGGATCACGCCAGTGAACTGGGATCACACCACTGAACTCCAGCCTGAGCAACAGAGCGAGACACTATCTCCAAGATAAAATAAAAAGAATAAGAGGCCAGGCTCGGTGGTTCAGCCTGTAATCCCGTGCTTTGGGAGGCTGAGGTGAGTGGACTGCCTGAGCCCACGGGTTCAAGACCCGCCTGGGCAACTTGGCGAGACCTCATCTCTACAATAAATCAAAAAAATTAGCCGGGCGTGGTAGCACACGCCTGTAGTTCCAGCTACTTGGAAGGCTGAGACAGAAGGATCACTGGAGCCCAGCAGGTCGAGGCTGTGGTGGCCGGGAGTGTGCCACTGCACTCCAGTCTGGGCAACAGAGTGAGACTTCAACTCAAAAAAAAAAAAAGAAAAAGAGAAAGTAAAAGGCAGTGTTTCCCAAAAGTGCTTGCCCACAAAACCGTCTTTCAAGAGATCTCTGTGGATGTCTTGAGGAACACTAAGGGTCTGAGACACCACCTTGGAAATACCGGGTCAGGCACTGGCCACTTGTTTTGAAATGTAATTCATGGGTTATAAAATATGGAAACACCCTTGGAGATAATCTAGCCTGCCCCTCATTTTACAGTTGGGGAAACTGAGGCCCAGAGAGGGAAGAAGGCTGCCAAGGCAACACAGGGCCTCCACAGCCTTGGAGACTTGATTCTAGCCCTTGGGGCTCCCAGGGCCCCACTCCAGCCGCCTGTTCATCTGTACCAGGCTCCAGGCTTCCTTGGAGGTCTCTTCCATCAAGCCCTAAGCTCTTCAGAGCCAGGGTTTGGTCTCTATCTCAGTTCCCTGCACAGAGGGTACATTCACAAAAGTTCATATCATGTGCCAGGCACTGCCCTAAATGTTTTTTGGGGTTTTTTTGAGTTGGAGTCTCACTCTGTCACCCAGACTGGAGTGCAGTGGCCACTACTGGCCACCGTAGCCTCAACCTGCTGGGCTCCAGCGATCCTTCTGCCTCAGCCTTCCAAGTAGCCGGAAATACAGGCATGCGCTACCACGCCCGGCTAATTTTTTGATTTATTGTAGAGATGAGGTCTTGCCTGCCCAGGCGGGTCTTGAACCCGCGGGCTCAGGCAATCTACTCACCTCATCCTCTCAAAGGTGCGGGATTACAGGCTGAGCCACCGAGCCCTGCTCGCTGCCCTAAATGTTAACATACATTATCTGGTCTGATCTTCACCACAACCTAGAAAGAAACTGAGACTCGAAAATCTTAAGTTATTTGCCAAAGACACACAGCTAATAAATGGGGGTACCAGGCTTCAAACCTAGAGTTAGAGCCTGGCATGGTGGCATACACCTGTAATGTCTCAGGGAAGACACCAGGAAGGGCATTCCAGCAGCTGGGTCTGGATGACAGGAACAGGCAGTATCCTTCTCTGAAGGCTTCTAAGAAGAGGGCAGAGACTGGGCTGCCCGAGGCAGCACTGGGCACTCACCCCAGCTTCCTTGTTCCCGGAGAGGACGGAGTTGGGAGGGGGGGAAGATTCAGGCCCGGGAGCTGAATTCCTGGCCTGAGTCCGGGACCCTCAGCTTGGATGAGAAACCAGGAGCAGGGAGAGCCCCTGTTAAGACAAGCCCTGGAATGCCGTCCTCCTCCCCCTGAGCTCAGGCCCTCTGCCTCCAGGAAGCCACCTCTGTCCACTCCAACCTCCCCAGTCTTTTCCTCCTTGGAACTCTGACAGCAACTCAACTCAGGGAAGATATGCTGAGGTGGAGACTGGCCTTATGCCGGGCTGTGTGGTGAGGAGGAGAGGCATATCCAAAGGTGTCTCCCCCTCCACCAGAAAGTAACAGAGAAGTATTCCAACCAAGGTGCCCAGGAGCATGTCCCTGAAAAGGCCCTCTCACTGGGCTACAAGCCTTGACCACGCTGCCAGCAGGCCCAGAGAGAGTGACAGCACTCCAGGGGAGCCCAGAGCAAGCAAAAGGCCCAGTGGGAGATGAGGAGGAGGGAACAGGCGCCTGGGGTCGAGGGTCAGCAGAGCAGAGTGGTCCAGGGTTGGGCTCGGAGGCAAACTATGGGTCCCGGTCCACACCCGCCATCTTAGTTGGGTGAGTTGAGAATCACTGCTGAATCATTTTGCACCTCAGTTTTCTTCCTATAATGAAAATAATAATAGCACCTACCCATAAGGTTGTTGAGAGGATGGAATCAAATGACAGGAACCCCCAGAGCTGAGCTGGGACCTAGAGGAGGCCCTGGAAGTATCTCCTTGTGAAGAGGCACAGCAAGGGAAGGCCCACCCATGAGGGAGGAGCTTGTCCAACCACCCTGGCCTGGGGCTGAGATCCATAGGCAGATGAGAAGCTCCTGAGGGTGAGACCACAGTGGCTGCTCACTGAGTGCGTGTACTCCACCTGAGGGGAGCACCCTCCACCCCTCCCAGCACTGGCCTAACACCTACATTCTTTTCTCTGATTAACATTTATTCAGCAGTCACTATGCTAGGAGCCTGTGTATATTCCTTAATTCTCTCACCCACTTGGGGATGTAGTGGGTATATAAAATCATCAACATTTTATACACATAAAAAACAAGTCCTGAGAGGTTAATAGCATAATCTGTCCAAGGCCACTTGAGTGCTAATGGCGGAGTTTCTTGATTCCAAGTCACTTCCCACTACAGCTCAGCCTTGGCCACAGGTGAGAGTGGCCTAGAAATTGCTTGGAGGGCTCCCACACACCCCAGTACACTTACCCAATCTCAGCTGAAGCCCACAGAGTGGCCTCTGTGTCTGTCACTACTCTACCCTCAACCCTTAACCAGTGCTCCTCGGCTTTTCCCCTCCCCAGTGCACAGGCCCTCCCCGCCACATCCAAAGCTCCCTGGACACCCCAGTATAACCATCAGTCTAGCCTCTAGCTCTGAGGTCCAGAACCCAAACCCCTTCGTTCCTCGGTGTTTTTGGCTCTGATGGGGCCCCATTCACAGCCTCAGCATCCCAGAGACCCCTGTGGGGGAGAGCAAGTCCTCCCAGGGAACCTCATGTCTGCACCTCATCTCCACAAATTCAGAATTAACTTTCTGATGTGAAATCTGGGCTTTCAATTTTTTTTTTTAATTCCACAGGTGATTCTAAGAGGCAGCAAAAATTAGAACCAATCCTAGGCAATTGCCTGAGAGTTCATTAGAAATGCAGACTCAGGCCCCAGCCAGACATGAGGAGCTCATGTACAGCTTCACCTTTGAGAAGCACCGCCCCAGACCAACCTGGGTCTCCACAAGTCCGCCCCTTGTGAAGGCCCCTCAGGGCCACTGGAGGAAGGAGGGGGCACAAGCCTGAGAGAACTAGTGAGAAGATAGCCGGGACTCCCCAAGTTGCATCCACACAGTGCTTAGAGGTGGTGATAAATGCTCATCCCATCTCAGCCCTGTCCTCTGAGGAAGTCATGCCATGTGGGGAAACTGAGGCTGGGGCAGAGGCAACTTGACCAGATTCATCCCTCACCCCTCAATAGCCCTGGCTCTGTGAGCAGCAGATTTCCTAATCTTCATTTCAGTGTGTCCTGAGGGGCAGGCAGGAAGGGAGGGTAATCATCGCCCTGCGTGGTGGATGGGACCAGGGTCCTGGGGGAAAGGGGGACCACAGATGGTGCCTCCCACAAAACTGGACCAGCTACCTAAGGAAGACAACTCGGGAGCTGGGAGGTTAAGAGTCATGGCTCTGCCAGGCAGTGTCATCAGTGGGCTTCACATTTTACTGACACATTTTCCCTTCCTCTCTTCCTCTCAGGGGCCCTGTCTTCTGTGTAAATCAGGGCCCAGCCTTAAAGAAACCCAGATTGATCCCAGGAAAACCCTGTTGCTCCAGGAAGGTCTCCTCCTTTGCAAGGAAGCCTGAATTTCTACCATGACACTCAGACCTTGAGCCCCTCTCTGCTCCGGAGTAAACGCCCCGGAGAGTGGGCAGGCCACAGAGCTCCCCAGACACCACACCTCACCATGGATGCGAACAACCCCTCACTTCAGGACACATTTGATTGAGGGGTGGGATCAAGGCATCACGAGCATCACTGGGGAAGGATCAGGAACAAAGGGGACAGGGACCCTTCCGCTGCAAGCAGGGAAAGAAGCAGAGGGGGGCCCTGGCCCTCCTAGCCATCCTGCCAGGGGCAGAAGCCCAGGTACTTCAGCCAGGATCCCTCCCCCGTCTCCAAACTCCCTCCTCTCCGGGGATGAATGTGGGGCCTTCACCCTACCCTGCGGAAGAAAACCCGGTCCCCAGGGCCTGGGACAGGATGGAGGGGATCCCGGTTGCCAGCACAGCAGGCAGGAATGTGTTCACAGCAGGGCCCCCCACCACACACACAGCTGTAGTCATCTGACCCTCCTCCCAACACCCCTGCAGGCCCACCTGCCTCACCCAGCACCTCTCAGCAGAAAGCCCGGCACAGCACTGAGGAGAAGGCGGTGTCTGCGCAGGGTCAAAAGGGGGGGCACCCCCTCTGTCTATCGTGGCTTCTCTGCAGACCAAGTGTGCCCACTG
Source organism: Carlito syrichta (assembly GCF_000164805.1). Lineage (NCBI taxonomy): Eukaryota > Metazoa > Chordata > Mammalia > Primates > Tarsiidae > Carlito > Carlito syrichta. The sequence goes on along the minus strand of NW_007074733.1, from coordinate 69,700 downwards.
CTACCCCCACCCCCGCCCTGGCACAGCTGGGCCAAGGAGGGAAAGGGCGGAGGCAGGGAGTTCGAGAAGGGGCGGCCGCAGGACCCCTCTCCCTCCTTCCCAGCCCTGGGCCCTCTCCCTCCACAGCCACCCCTCCTGCCCCAGGTGGTCTCAGGCCAGTCACAGACACAGCAGAGAGCAGGGAGGTCCTTTCCTTGAAGAGGAGAACCAAGGGGTGGAAGGATGAATGGGGACCCACCGAGAAGAGATGCCAGGCAGGCGGGCAGCGAGCGGGCAGCAGCGGGTGTTGGAGACGGCTGCAGGGCAGCCAGGACACGACTGGCTGGATGCTCGTCCCTCGTCCCTCGTCCCTCTGTCCATCCAGGGCGGCTCCTATCCGGGCGGTTCTGAGGCCGGGCGGGCGCTGTTAAAAAGCTTTTTATGTGTGTGTGTGTTAATCACATGATTGCCGTTCACCTGTATTTCGAACAAAGACAGCTCACTGTTTCAAGGCCCCGAACAAGAGTCTGGGCACAGGGAAGAGAAGGGAGGCGGGGGGGGAGGAGGGTTGGCAGCGCCGGGGGTGGCGTCGAGGAAAACTGGGGGGAGATTGTCCAAGGCCGGCAAGCGAGAGAAAGAGAAAACCCTTATCAAACTCCTAATTCACTGGGCTCCGAGGCCCCAGACACACTGGCCCGATTGTCTGGCCGGTTGTGTGTGTGTGAGCATGTGTGTGTGTGTGTGTGTTCCAATGTCCGCTCCCCCCACCCCCAACATGCCTTTGCCTCGTGTGACTACCTCATTGTGTCCCATCACCCACCCCCTCCATCCCCTTGGCCCTCCCCAAGCACCAGAACTTGCCTCTCCAGACCCCCTTTCCAGCCCACTCCAGACAGGACCCCGTGGGGTGGCCTGGGGTCTTGCCCCGCTGCTGAGGAACTCAGAACCAGGCAAGATCGCCAACACGGCCCAGGCTCTGTCTGCCCCTCCACACACCCCACACCTCTGCCTCACCACCAGAGAGAGGCTGCCTTCAGTTGAGAAGAGAAAGGGGCTATGACCTTTGGAGCAGAGGCCTAGGAAAGAGGAGTCAAAGGAGCCATGGGATGATGGGCAGAAAAGGAAAAGGCGGGGTAGAGGTGGGCAGAGAGCAGGGAAGTCCGAGGCAGGGCGACCCTGCCCCTTCTCAGGACGGGGGAGTGGTGGGCTTCATGACCACCAGGCCTGGGACTCGCTGCCCTCTCCCAAGAGAGGGTGAGCCCAAGTGTGGAGGGAGCTGGGTCCCAGGAAGCAGGGAGAGGACCCCACCCCAGTCCCACCGCAGCCTCCGGGGAACTTTAGTCTTGTGTCTCCACCTTGAGCCAGCCCAGCCCTTGCGTCCACTGGGTGTCTGGAGATACGGTGCCAGGATCGAGCCAGAGCATCTGGATGGGCATGAGGCACCCTGAGAGCACTCTCTTGCTGTACAGGTTGGGCGGAGAGGGCAGCCTGAGAGGCGGTGGGAGGCAGAGCGAGGCAGGCTGGGCCGCAGTGCCTGGCACACAGTAGGCACTCAACAGGATTTCCTAAATGAAGTAGGCCAGGCCAGGCCGCGCACAGGCCCGCAGGACCTCCCCGACTTCACATGTCTCCCAGTCCCCTGCCAACTGCCCTCCTGCCACCTGAGGCAGGGGTGGGGTCCCCCTGGGCCCACCTTCGCCCCACCGCAGGTTCTGACCCGGCCGCGGCATCGCTTCCTTCCCCGGCCTCACCAGCCCCACTCCCACTCCTAAGCCCAAGCTAAGCCCAAGCAAGACGGGCCTGGGCAGCCGGGCAGGGAGCGGGCTGGGGGGGCCTGAGTGTTGGGGATGAAGGAAAGCGCTGGAGGCTCCACCTTCTGCCCTTCCCTCCCTCCTCTCCCCCTCCCCCCTCCCCCTC
>NW_007074733.1:67160-67784 GCF_000164805.1 Carlito syrichta | reverse complement strand
CCTCTGCAGCGGCTCAGTCGCGCAGTCAGTCTCGGGCTGTCCGGCCAGGGTGGTTGGTGGTAAGGATCCAGGCTCCGTCCTAACGAGGCCGTGGCCTGAGGCTCAGGGCCCCCAGCCCCTCCCTCACAGCCCACCAGCGTCACCCCCCAGCCCCGAGCTGGACCGCACACCTTGGGACTCGGTTTTCCACTTCCTAAGGACAAGCCCCAGACTGGAGGAGAGGTCCGAGGAGGTGAGTGCGCAGCCTGCCCCTCCCCGGCCAGGCCCAGGCCTGGGACCCTGCTGTGGGGCGGAGAGAGGCTGACACCCGAATCCGCCCCCCAGCTGGCGCCTCTAGACAGGGTAGGCTGAGGAGAGGAAGGAAAGGTGAGAGAAAAGGTGGGAAATTCCAGGGGCCGGGATTAGAGCAGAATAAAGGGTCCGTTTTCTTCCTTATCATCAGCAAACCTCCACCCAAAAAAGGAGGTTTAAAAAAAAACCCACCCACACCGAGAGACGGTTGGGACCAGGTGGTGGGACGCAGGCCGGACGCGCCCACCTAAGGTCTGGCATGTGCGCGGGCCCCGGGGGCGCCGTGGGCTCCGCGGGAGCAGGAAGGCCAACCCGTCCTGGCTGCGCCCGCGC
>NW_007074733.1:61809-67140 GCF_000164805.1 Carlito syrichta | reverse complement strand
GCCCCCTGCCCCGGGCCCGCGCATGAATCTCCTGGACCCCTTCATGAAGATGACGGACGAGCAGGAGAAGGGCCTGTCCGGCGCCCCCAGCCCCAGCATGTCCGAGGACTCGGCGGGCTCGCCCTGCCCGTCGGGCTCCGGCTCCGACACCGAGAACACGCGGCCCCAGGAGAACACGTTCCCCAAGGGCGAGCCCGACCTGAAGAAGGAGAGCGAGGAGGACAAGTTCCCCGTGTGCATCCGCGAGGCGGTCAGCCAGGTGCTCAAGGGCTACGACTGGACGCTGGTGCCCATGCCGGTGCGCGTCAACGGCTCCAGCAAGAGCAAGCCGCACGTCAAGCGGCCCATGAACGCCTTCATGGTGTGGGCGCAGGCGGCGCGCAGGAAGCTCGCCGACCAGTACCCGCACCTGCACAACGCCGAGCTCAGCAAGACCCTGGGCAAGCTCTGGAGGTGAGCACCGCCGCCCCTGGCCTCGGGGGCTGCAGGCGAGACTGGGGCGGCGGCCTCCCGCCCCGGACGGGGACTGCCTGGACCCTTCGCCTGGGGCCGCCGCCTCCTTGGAAGGCCCAGGGTGGGGACCGTGCCCGCCCTTCCACCACAGTTGCCCCCGCGGGGCTCCGCGCGCTGCCCACCCTGGAACTACCGGGAACCCCAGCGGCCTAGGCCGGGTCTCCCACCCGGGGCGCGGGCGGGAAGGCGCCCCCTCGTGGCTGGAATTCTGCCGGGCAGGCCGTGGGGCCTCCCAGGCGGCTTCCTGGGGAGAAGGGATGGTGGAGCGCTCCCCACCAGAGTTCTTGGCTACACTCTCACACACACACACACACACACACACCCTCAAGAAGGCCATTGCCACCGGCTCCAGTGGTCAAGAGGATTTGGGGGAGACACCTGGGAAAGAACCAAAGGCCTGGCTGGAGATGCAGGGAAACTGAGGCAGTCAGCTGGGCAACTTGAGGAGGTTCAAGGAAAGCAAGCAATCAGAGGAGAGTCTGAAAGAGTGAGGGACGGAGAACTGCCAGGACAGATGCATCTGCTGCTGCAGCATGGGCCTTCCTGATCCACCTGTCTTTCTGGTTGGGGGCTTCTTTGTCCTTCTGGGGAAGGAGCACACAGAATGGGGCTTCCCCTTCCTGCCCTCTCCTTCCTGCCCTCTCCCAGAGCCACCAAGCTGGTCTCTCTCTTCTTTCCTTTCTCTCCCAGTTGGGCGCCATCTTCCCTCCCAGGGCCCCACCCAACACTGAGCAACCTTTTCCCCCCAACCCGATAGCTGGAGTTGGCACCCTGTCCAGGAGGAAGCCTTGGTTCCTCTCCTGCCCAGGGTCTCCCAGAATTCCAGGCTCCCTGAGACCAGCCCAAACCTCTGGGGAAAAACATCCCCCCAGGGAAGAAGTCTGCCAGGCTCAGGTCTGGAGACCCCTGGGGATGTGTGGAACAGAGCAGCCCTCCACCCCACCCCAGAATTCCCAGGGGTACTCCAGAAGAGGACAGGGCTCCAGGAGATGCAGGCCTGCGGAGGTCACCTGATCTCCCACTAGACTGCCCAAGAGACAGGCCAGAAAAGCCAAGGAACCGCAAAGGTCACATAGCAGTTGGTGGCAGAGCCAGGGCCAGAACTCAGGCGTCCCACTCTTCGTCCAGAGGCCTTCCCCCTAGTGACAGTGGCGGGTCACCCTGCACTCTAAGGTGGAGAGGTGGGGAGGAACAGGAAGAGAAGAGCAAGAGGGAGGTGCATCCAGGTTCAGGAAGTTTGGGGCTTTGTCGGAGGAGCCGGCCTGCCTCCTGCTGCCCTCCCCTTTGCCGGCCCAGTATGGTGGAGATTGAGTCCAGCGAGCCAAAGGCTTAGAGGGGTGGAAGGAGCAGGAGGGTCCCCAAGAGACCAAGGGATTCGCATCCAGCTCCCTTGTCCTGTCCTTGCCATGTGTTTGCTGAAGGCCTGGTGCCTCCTCTCCTCCCCCGCTCAGCGTTCAGCACCCTGCTCATCTGGGGCAAGCCCGGGGCTCAGCAGCCAGGCAGCTGTGTAGACCCAGACAGCCCCGCTCTGCCCAAGAGCAGAGGTCACAACTAGCTCCTCTGCCCAAGGTCCATCCCGATCTGGCTTGGGCTCGGCCCAGGCCAGTGCTTTTGGTGCTGTGGGACAAAGAGAAGCGAGTGAGAAGCAGACAATAGGAAACAGGCAGACAGAGCAGGCCCTGGGGACTGCAGACCACAGCACAATCCCAACGAGAGCATTCAAGCAAGGGTGGACTCCCATTCTCCCTCCAGCTCCCGTCACTAAGGGTTTAAGATTGGTCCTCCATTGTCCCTGTCCTGGCTCCCCTAGCCCAGAGCCCTGGGCTTGGGTTCCCTTCAGGAGGGCTTTTTCAGGCCACCACTCAAGCTGTGTGTGTAGAGGCCAGCCTGGGGTGAGGCGGCCAGGAAAGCAGGCGCGACGTGCTAAGGACCCAACCCGGGTGGGGATGGGAGCAGCACAGCGGCAAGTATCAAAGGCACTGCCAACAGATGGTGGCTACCTGCACCCCGGGTGGGGTCCTTAGAGACATTTGGACGTGGGCTCGACTGGCCAGTTGCTCCAGAGGCTTATCCCGAAACCTCCCAAGCTTGTAACTCCCAGGATGTGAGGAAGGGGGGTGGTTAGGTAGGCAGAACTGGGAAACAGGGGTCCCAAAACTGGAAAGAGAAACACAGTGTGGAGTGCCTCAGGGCTAGGGTCAGACATATGGGAGCCAGGTCCTGAGCACCTGCGTAAGCCCCGGAAGTCACACTGACCTCTGATGCCCACCTGGGGAAGGAATGTGAGGTGATGATCACATGGTGGTGGTTGTGTGTTGGTTGACCTGCCAGAGCCAAGAAACAGGGGGTCACAAGCTGGAGCCTCTCCCCAGTGGCGGGGTTCACCCGGCCTCTCCTGCTCCCTCTTTCTACAGGTCCTTCCCCCAAGTAAAGTCTTCTTATGCCACTGGCCTGGCAGGAGGACAGATGGAGCAGCAGTCAGGGCCCCAACTCAGAAGCCCCCCCAGTTGGGTTTCCAGTTTGGGTGGGGCACCGACCTACCCTCTCCTCACCCTCATTTCAGTCCTGGGAGAGGAGGAAGGAGGGCTGAGGTGAAGGTACAAATGAGGACTGGCTTTGGAGCTTGAGCTGGGGGTGACATGGGGGTGGGTGGGGGAGTGGCAATGCCAAGTGAGCACTGGTGTTGGAGTCAGGACTCTTTGAGATTGGGTTTACATGGAGGGCAGGGTGGGTTTGGGGTTAGGAGAGAGCCTGAACAGAGCTGGGGCTGGAGTTGGAGGTGGAGTTAGCCTCTGCTGCTGTTGGAAGCAGGGGCTGAGGTTAGGGCTGGGGTCAGGGGTTGCAGTGCGCTGACAGCGGGATTCTGTCAGCGTTAGGCTACTGCTGGGAACTAGCTTGGGAGGCGACAGGGAATCCAATGTTGGAATCTTCCCTCTCTTCCAGCTTGTACAGTTCCTTCCACATCCTCTGCCACTTCCCTGCTGATTGCCAGCTGGGCAGGAGCGCAGGGAAGGATGGGGCAAGAGTGAGCTCAATGTCCCCAGCCATCCTGCAGCCTCTGTGCCAGCCATGGCTGGTTGAGCTGCTTGTCCCCTCTGTGGGCTCTCTCCAACCGCCTCGGGGCCTGTTCCACCCCCTCCCCTGGCCAGAGAGGGTTCCTGCATCTCACTCGCTGTTTTGAGGTCTCCATCCTAAATGGTACACTGATTCCCATAGAGTCCCGGCTAGAGAGACCCTCAGAGAAAGCTGGGGCTAGGGCTGGGCTCAGGGCAGGGCGGGGGGAGCAAACAGGGAGGCTAAGCTGCAGAGGAATGCTGCTGCCCGCTAGGAGGTGCCTGGTATGACCACCCCCTCCCAGCCTGGGGAGGGAGGGGTTGCCTTCTGCTGACTGGAAGAAGAGGGCACCCACTGGGGTGTGAGGGGTAGGGCAGCTGAAGAGAGGGGGCCCTCTGGAGAGAGACACAGTTGCTCCCACAAACACCCATGGGCTCTCTGTACTGATGCCTGGGAGTCTAGAATCTGTGGGCTTTCCCCTCAGTCCCCTCTGCGGGGCACCCCATCCTGCCCTCCTCACCCTGGGGCAGCCAAGCCCTGACAAGCCCCTCTACCCTCCACCCCTAGCCTGAGGCTGGAGTTGGGTAGGCAGAGGCACTGGCTTCAGCGCTCCTCCCTCCGTGGGCTGGTCTTGGAGACTGCCCCAGGGTCTGGGAAGACACTCTAGCTTCCTCTACCCTCTGTCATTCCCTGGACAAGGATGTAAGCTCTCCCTCAGGAGGCAGTGCACGCCCACAGTGAAGGGAACTCCCACCCACCTCCTCAGTCCCACCACACTGAATTCACAAAATCCACACTCCAGAGTGGATGAGACCCACTCCTAGGTCCTCCTATCCAATCGTCCCAGCAGCATCAGAAGAGCACCTATTTCTCAGGTCCCATCCCCTTCCGAGGCCCTGGTACAATGTACGTCACATCCGTTACTTAGGTCAACCCCACACCTCAGTGAAGTAGATACTATCATCTTCATTTTATAAGTGGAGAAACTCAGGCTCAGAGAAGTGACTTGCTCAAGGTCTCACACACACAGCCAGTCAATAGCAGACACTGGCTCCTTCCCCAGTCATCTGCACACCTGACGTCCCAGAGAGCTCACCTCCTAACAAGGCAGCCAATCCCACTTGCAGACAGCTTTGATGAGAAAATATTTCCCTTCCTTGAGCTGGCATCTGCCCCTTATAACCCCTACTCCTACTTCTAACTCCTCCTCAGGGGTGCCTGGAGCAGCAGACTGACCTCTCACTTACCCTCTAGCCCTGAAAGATTTGGGGGCAGAGATCCCAGGCTCTAAGGCTATTGTCTTGGGCCCCGCATCTCTCCATCCACAAACCACAGGGCACAGCCTTGTCCCAGACCCCATCCTCGGGGCTCCTCATCCCAGGGCCTCCTGTCTTCCAGGACAGACACTCAGAGGGAGGGCAGCCTGGGGAGCTCTGGCACTCATGCCAGCCCCTCTACTGTCCTCCCCTCGACCCCACCCCAGGCTGCTGAACGAAAGCGACAAGCGCCCCTTCATTGAGGAGGCCGAGCGGCTCCGCATGCAGCACAAGAAGGACCACCCAGACTACAAGTACCAGCCCAGGCGGCGGAAGAATGGGAAGGCAGCCCAGGGGGAAGCGGAGTGCCCCGGCGGAGAGGCTGAGCAAGGTGGAGCTGCTGCCATCCAGGCCCACTACAAGAGCGCCCACCTGGACCACCGGCACCCGGGAGAGGGCTCCCCCATGTCGGACGGGAACCCCGAGCATCCCTCAGGTGAGTGCTGAT
>NW_007074733.1:46469-61789 GCF_000164805.1 Carlito syrichta | reverse complement strand
GGGGGGCGGGGCAAGTCTGGGCAGTGGAAAGAGGGAAAGGCTGGATGGGTGAGATCCTCCTCCCCAGCAACCCTGGGCTCTGGAAGGGCATGCCAGGCAGCTGCCTTGGTGCAGGGACCCAGGGAGCTCTATGGGCACTCTGGTGCCAGGGGAGGTGGTTGGGTAGGGTGGCTCTGGCCAGGGCTGATCCAAGGGGGCTTTGCTGCTGGGCAAAGAGGGACAGTTAAGGAGGCTGTGGAGGCAGTGGGCTGAGAAGTGGCTAGGGCAGTTACAAGGAAGTGGGGTAGGGCAGGATGATTTTGAGAAACAAGATAAGATGGGGAAAGGAAATCATTGCCTCCTGCCGACCTCCCGTTCTGCCAGGGAAAACACAGCATGTGATGCTGAGTGCACACCATGGATGGGCCAGGCATGATACCTTGTTTAATTCGCATTAATGATAATAGCTAACACTGAGCACTATGTGCAGGCACTACGCTGATTGCTCTTGATTAACTCATTCAATCATTATAGTGTGATGAGGTAGCCAAACTGCTTGGGCTCATCTCTTAGCTGTTACAGCTAGGAGCTCTATGGGGACTCTGGTGCCGCAAGTTACCGATAAGAAGATCTGAGCCCAAGCAATTTGGCTGCAGAGCCTCTGCTTGACAGTTCAGATGCCTCGCCTGTGTCCCTAATGTACAGCAAGTGACACACACAGGTCTGGCACATGGGAAATACTCAGTGAGCAGAGCTCTGCCTTCAGAAGACAGGCTCTGAGTCCCACTTTGTGCCAGGCACTGGAGTAGACACCAGGAATACCAGAGAAACCCACAGTCCCTAGCCTCAGGGGCCCACAGTCTACAGGGAGGAGCAGGGATAAAAACAAATGAATGGTGGGCATGGTGACACACGGCTGTAGTTCCAGCTATTCAGGAAGCTGAGGCAGAATTGCTTTAGCCCAGGAGTTTGAGATCAGCCTGGTTAACATAGCAAGACCGCATCTCTTAAATTTAAAGAAAAAAAAGTATAGGAAGAAACAAATGCACAAGAAGCTGATGTGAGATCCAGAGATGGCCTGGCCTCTGGAAAGGAGTAATCCACCCATCCACCCATCCAGTCAGGTCTCCAAAATATTCAGCTACCCACCAGACTCTAGGCAAGGAAGGCTTTCAGAAAGAAGCCATGTCCAAGCTGCCTGCTAGTATCTCTGTTTTACTGAGAAGACTGGGAATTTGTCCAGTGACAGAACCAGAATTCAAATACCAGGCAGGTCTCTTAAAGTACAGAGCCCTTGGCCAGTACAGTACTCAGCATTACCTGGATGAGCACCTTGTCCCATAAGACTATGGATATGTTCTCTCTCCAACAGAATGCCCAGTCAGTCAGCCCTCACACACACTCTTCACCTTCAAAGATTCAGGGAGACATACACACATGTGCACACACACACACTCCCAGAAGACCCTGGACCACACACAGAACAAATTCAGAATGAAAGTGTGGGCATGGACTTTTTCCTACCCTTCAAGGTCTAGTTCAGACACCCTTCCCTGATGAGACCCTCCTCAAACCCCCAGGGCTGTAGGTGGCTTCCTCCTCTGGTCTCTCACGTCCCATTGAATATCCCATCATCACAGCACTTTTGACTGAGGGATGTGTGGGTTTTCTGGATCTTCCTCTAGGCTATGAGCATTTGGGGATAAGGACCTTTTAAATTTACATTTGTATCCCCAGCACCTGGCACCATGCCTGGCACTTAGCAATGCCCCTAAGTGCTTGCTGAATGAATATGTAAATGAAAAAGCAAACAAAGGAACAAGGTCCAGTTTGCGAAGGGCCCTCATGAACAAGGAGGGAAAGCAGCTCAAGGGTCAACAGGGCAACACAGGCAGGCATGCGCGAGGCAGTGCCCTGGGCAGCAAGGCAGGCTTGGGAGGAGGGCTGGAGGGGACATGCCACTCTTTGGGGACCAGGGCCAGGAGTAGGGACAGACAAAAGTGAGAACCAAGAGTGATAAGGGTGAGAGAGGCTCAGCAACGATGGTAGCCAGCAGAGGCACCAGAAGAGAGTGGGTAGAGTGGGCAGAGTGCAGATCCCGTGGGCCAGACCACCGGGGGTCAGCCCCTAAGGGATAACAGGAGAAGGGAGGCAGAGCAGCAGGGAAGCCTCCCAAAAGGAAAGGTTTTTCAAAATGAGACAGGTTTCTTCAGGAGGCAGGTGACAGGGGGTGGGAGGCAGGAGCCATCCCTAATATTTGAGAATCTTGTAAACACTGGAGACCAGTCCAAGACGAGTACATAAACAAATGAGACTCATGCTGCCAAAATATGTGAAACTTACGAGGCTGGCATGGTGATGAAACCTCAGCTTCCTGGAGGCATCTGCTGCCTGCAGGTGAAGCCTCAGTCTACTTGTGCCCACCTGCCTCTGACCTTGCCTCCCCCGTGCTCTCTTTCTGTGTCTCCTTTCCACCCAGGCCAGAGCCATGGCCCACCCACCCCACCAACTACCCCAAAGACAGAGCTGCAGTCAGGCAAGGCAGACCCCAAGCGGGACGGGCGCTCCATGGGGGAGGGCGGGAAGCCTCACATCGACTTCGGCAATGTGGACATCGGTGAGATCAGCCACGAGGTAATGTCCAACATGGAGACCTTTGATGTGGCTGAGTTGGACCAATACCTGCCACCCAACGGGCACCCGGGCCACGTGGGCAGCTATTCAGCAGCTGGCTATGGGCTGAGCAGCGCCCTTGCCGTGGCCAGTGGACACTCCGCCTGGATCTCCAAGCCACCAGGCGTGGCTCTGCCCACGGTCTCGCCTCCTGGTGTGGATGCCAAAGCCCAGGTGAAGACGGAGACCGCGGGGCCCCAGGGGCCCCCACACTACACCGACCAGCCGTCCACCTCGCAGATCGCCTACACCTCCCTCAGCCTGCCCCACTACGGCTCGGCCTTCCCCTCCATCTCCCGCCCCCAGTTTGACTACTCTGACCATCAGCCCTCAGGACCCTATTATGGCCACTCGGGCCAGGCCTCTGGCCTCTACTCAGCCTTCTCCTATATGGGGCCCTCACAGCGGCCTCTCTACCCCGCCATCTCTGATCCCAGTCCCTCAGGGCCCCAGTCCCACAGCCCCACACACTGGGAGCAGCCAGTATATACGACACTGTCCAGGCCTTAAAGGGGGCCTGTTCCCACCACCCCTCACTGGCCCCTCCCCCAGTCTGTGTGCCCTGCTCCTCGCCGATCTCGGGCCTGGTAGTGGCAGTGGAGGAGGCTGCAGAGGCTGACAGCTGGGGGAGGCTTTCTGTCTGGCTCACTGCCCTGATGACCCACCTGCCCCATCCAGGTCCCAGCGGCAAAGCCCTTGGGCAAACAGGCTGGGCAGGGGAGAAGGAGGCTGCCTTTGCCCCTAGACTGAAAGATGAGGGGCTGCACCTTCCCCCCAGGACGCCCCTCTATCCCAGGACCTGAGAAGGACCCACTCACTTTCCTCGGGGAGGGGGAAGTACCCCAGGCTGGATGAGCATCAGAGGCCTTGCCACCACTCTGCGTCCTGTCTCCTCTCTCATGGAGAGTGAAGGTCTGACATGCCCATGCCACCCGTGCCACAGTGCCTAAGAGCCAGGCCACCCAGAGACCTGTGTCAGTGCCTGGAGCTATGTCTGCCAGTCAGAGGCTGAGGACAGCTTTGAAGAGCCTGGTGGGGAGTGGAGGTGCGGTGGGGGGCTCAGTGAGCGTTCTCATCCCTTCAGTGCCCCCTCCCCTCCTGAAGGCAAGGAGTTGGCACAGAGGCCCCAGGTCCAATTCCGTGCCAATAACCTCATTCTTTGTCTAATCCAGAAGAGAGCCCCAGCCCTCCTCCACTACACCGCCCGACCTTGAGGCACATCCCAGGAGGCGAGGAGGCTGGGGCTCCAGGAAAGGACCCTGAGACAAGTCGTGGAGCCTTCCTCCCTGAACTCCTTGCCAACTCCCTCTTCCCTCACTAGACTCCATGGCCCCTGCTCAGTCAGCCCCACATCCCTGGACATCCCAGAGAGTTATAGCTGCTCAGGCCCAGACCCTTGGATCCAGGAGACACAGGCGCAGCACCCAGGTTGCTGGCAGCAGGCTGAAGACACTAAAATCCTGCCTTGTACATTCTGCCCTCGCCTTTCACCCTTTGCCTCCCAGTGGTATCTGAATAAAGTATGTAGCTCTATCTGCCCCTATCTTCCTGTTCTGCAGCCCCCACAATCCACATGTAACTCATTACTGTCCCCTCTTATTTATCTCAGTAGTCCCCTCTCCCTACCCCCTGTCCCAGCCACCCTAGCCCCTATTAACTCTGCATTAAGCATTCCACATAATAAAATTAAAGGTTCCGGTTACCTACTTGGTGGGCCTGACCTGGCCTGTCTCTTGGTCTCTTACCCCCATACCTGTGCTTCCTCAACCATTTTCTGGAAGTAGCTAGGAGTAGAATGCAAAGGACAGATCATCAAAGGTTTCTCTCCCGCCTGCTCCCCTAAGAAAGTGGAGACAATGGAGTGGGTTAGGACAGCTGGCATTCCAGTGGGTCAGTCTGAGTTCAGGGACTGAAGCCTCAGATGGGAGCCTTTCCCCCAGCCCAGCTGTGTCCCATGCTGTAGGGGGCACCCACTCTTAACTGGCCCAGCTGGAACTCACTGTCTTCCAAGCAGCACCTCTGCTCACTCAGCACCCAGCAGAGAGGAATCTGCAAAGAATTCAAGGGCCAGGTATTCGAAAGGGAGTAGGTAGGTGTCTGACACCTTGTCTGCAGTCAGGTCTGTCCTATAGGTTGTGTGGATGGGCCCTGTATTGGAACACCCTTCCACCTACCACCTCCCCCAGCACACATTGGCCCACACTGGGTTCTAGCCAAGCCAATGTGTCCAAGTCTAAACCAAGGATGTTAGACATGCAATCGAATCCCTAAGTGCTTACTCCCTAAGAGCTCTCTTCTCAGCAGAAGTCCAACCTGTACTCGGGCTAGGACCACTCCACCTCACCAGCACACAACTACAGAGACAGGAGCTATGTCGCTGCCCTCTTGCTCCACTGATGAACAGCTCCGCTGAAGTACTTCCTACACTCAGCTCATAATGACAGGAAGAGCCACCATTCACTCAGTGCTCCCTGGTCAAGAGCTTTGCCAAGGGTTTTATGTCCTTCAGGTCAGTGAGGGAGTTGGTCTGATCATTATTTTCCTTTCCCAATTGAGGAAACAGAGCTTTGAGAGGCTGATACTAAGAAGTGCTGGTGCCAGAATCTGAACGGAGCTCTGAATCTGGAGCTTGCTCTCTTAGCCACCATCCCCTCCACCTGACCCTGGTTTACAGGCCCTACTTCCACTTCACATCTGGAGCCATGGGTCTTCCGCTGCCCACACTGGGCACCTCCCAGCCTCTTCCCCCCTAGTCAGAACCTGGGGCAGAGCATCAAGAACTAGCCCAGCCTCCCAGGGTGGCCAATCTCCCTCCGTCTAGAAGCTGTACCATGCAAGCTCTTCAGGAAACCTCAAAACTGCTGTTCCCAGTGAAGCCTGGTGGTAATTGGAATCTCTGCTCTTTTAGACAACATCCCTTGCAAAGTCAGATCATCTTGAGTGTTTATCAGCTGTTTTTGGTATTTTTGCTTGTTGTAGATAAAAGGAGGGTTTTACATTGACCTTTAACAGATTTCATTTTGTTGGATTTGACCCACTTCCCCACCTATATTAAATCTTCTGGAACTTAGCACTCCTTTGGAGCTTTATGTATCTGCAAACCTGAATATTCCCATTCAAGTCACTAATAAAGGTCGAGATGAAGAGGACACCTGCGTACACCACTAAATACCTCTCTCCATCGTCAATTCTGTTACCGCCATTCTTAGAGAAGCTGTCTAATCAGCTATGGATCTAATTACATCACCATGAAATGCACACTTCACCACCACCTCCAGGACCCTGCACCTCATGAAACCAACTGGAGCAACCGAGGATATGGGAGGAGGGGAAATGACCCCAGGAGAGGACAAATGGCTCCAGAGGAGTCAGATCTCAATAGCATGCATCCCTGGGACCAAATGTTCCAGATATGCTTGTGTCTCAGTAAGGTAGTAGCTCTAATGACAAAAAGAGAAGCGGCCAGGTGTTTCTGGAAGAGACTACACCAAGCCCTAAGAAAATATAGAACCAGTAGTGGTGACAGGTGATTTTTCAGTCAAGAGAAGTCAAAACCCAGGCCTGGTCAGCTGAACAGCAAGAGACTCCCTGAAAGAAGAGCAGGATGGAAAGGCGGAGACGGGAGGAAAACACCCCTTCTGCCCCATTTCCTTACACCCTATCCCCTAAGGGTTAACCCCCCACTCTCACCCCCCCAAACGCCATCTCCCTTTAATCACATCTGATACTGAGCAGCCCAGTGGGGAACAAAGAGACCATTTAGAGAAATGGGGCCGAGAAAGTGACCCCCGCACTCTGGGGCGGCTGCCTGGATGCCAGCACAAAGGCGGCATTTCAGAGCTGAAATTTCAGCACCCAACTTGATTAAAGGATTCCACAGGCTTGGAGGAGGGTGAAAGGGGGTGCGAAGTCCACTGCTCCCTGAATTAACCCTTCTCCAGAGAAGCAAACACCCCTCCCACCCTTGTGGATGCTCATCCCATCATTTCCACCCTGTCCAGGGTTCACCCATCCCCGGGGAACCTGCCTCTTGCAGAGGCTAGGCAAGCCTGGCTCCTCCTTCTGGAAGGGGAGCTGGCAGCGGAATGGAGGCCAAGGGTGGAATATTCAGGGACCCAATTTTCCCTTCTATCCTTGTTGGTGTTGATACACACCCTCTCCTGTCCTCTAAAAGAGGGAGGAGCCAACGCAACCGGTCTTAGTAAGCAGGTGGAGAAGGACCCATGAGAACCTAAGGCAGAGGAAGGGGGAAACTCCACTCTGACTTAATGGAACACCTTGAACCCAGGAGCACTGCCATCCTAGTACCCATCCCTGCCAAGGCCTCCGGGGACCACAGGCCCACACAGAAGGGGCAGGGAAGATGGGTGTGGCAAGCCAGAGAGGAGGGCCACGGAGGACAGTGTGTGGGCAGTGGTTTGAGGAAGAGTGGGGACACAGCAGCAGGGGTAGGGGTGGGCAGGTGCCGTGTCCTTGCTCCAGCTGCTGACGTGCCCAGCAGGGCCCTGCCTGGGAAGGGTGGGAGGTCACTGCTGCACCCCCACGCTTCCTGCTAGGGCACTACTCCTGAAAGGGGATCCGAGCCCATGATAAGAGGCTCGAAGCAGGTCCTTAGGAAACAATGGGTGGCTTGATGAGACCTGCTCTGTGATACTCCTGAGAAGGGAGAAGCCCCTGCAGCCAGTCCCCACTGGAAAGGAAATTGGGGGTTTCCGTGGCAACCAGCTCCCTAGGCACAAAGACTCGTCTGTCTGCTGGGAAGGCAGCTGAGGTGTCTCCCCTGCAGCAGCCTTTGCTCTGATGAACAGGGAGATGGAGGGAGGGATGCGGGGGATCCACTGGGGCTAAGGGCCCCTGGTGTTTTTAAAGAGCTGACAGTCAGGGCCACCAGGATAGGTGCATGCTACAGGCAGTAGGACAGTAGCAGGAAGGAGCAGTTGGGGGTATCACAGATAGCTGGAGGTGAAGGGGGTTGGAAGGTTAAATATTTTATTATTTACACATAGAAAGTGAGAATAAAAATTGAGCAAGGGGCAAGGTCGGCAAGATGGCTCCAGCTCAGTCGGTGATGATGAGCTCGTCTACGCCCCAGTCTTCATAGCTCCCGTCAGGCAGGTAGCGGCGAATGATGATGGGGATCTTTCGGGCCCTGTGGCAGGGGAGAAGTCACAAGTGCGTGAGGGCTGGTGACCCCAGCTCTGTGGCAGAAGGAACAGACTGTGTGTGCAATGCAGGGAGAGAGAAGTCTTAGGAGCAGCCTCTTAGGGACTGATAATCCTACTTTGCAGCAAAGTCACAAGAAAAAGAAAGTCTCTGCATCAAGGAAGAGGGGAAAGCCTGGTGGGATATCGGTGAGGCCTTCTGCGGCAGGAACAAGGAGCTGCCGACAGCCAGGAGAGGTCCATGTTTCATCAATGCCCTCCCCCTTTGCCTGACTCCTCTTCCCTCTCCCTCCTCCCTCCTGGTGGGCTGTTCCTAAGGATCTTTAGGAATAAGCAGCAATTCCCCAGCTAGGAAAGTGGGGTGGAAGGTACAACAGAGAGCCCAAGAGATGCCTCCCAGGGCTCTGGAGGAGCGAACTATGATCTGGGTGACTTACTTGAGTTCCTTCATGGCGATGAGCAAAGGATCTGTCTCCCCTTCCAGCTCCACCATCACAGGGGCACACATCCTGTAGGGACAGGGACAGGCGGTGGGGAGACTTCAAACACTGGTCCTCACCTAGAAAGGTCACCTGACAGGTAACCAGGTATGGTAGGGAGCTGTATGCAGGTGCCCTGCCAGAGACCTTGCCAAGGGCCTACTGCAGACTCCTGGGCCCAGTGGCCATGGCAGTGAATCCCAGCAAAAAGCACAGTGTGTATGAAAGGCACACCATTCTGACCATTCCAACCCTAAGAACCCTGCCTCTGTGCCCTGCTCACCTTATTCTTCTCTATCACAGCAACACTCCTGCAGAGATCCTGGCCTTCCAGCCCAGTCCCCTCCCCCTGTGGGCTGGCAGTCAGGGTGCTCATTCGCTTATACCCATTCCATGACTCCCCATGGTTATCAGGCCAGAAGCTAGTCTGGGCCCTGTTTGCCTTCCTAGCACCGTCTCATGCTACTATTTGCCCCAAATTCCAGCCATACCAAGCTATTTATGGTTCCCTAGACATACCACATTGTTTCCCTTTGGTGTGCTCTTACAAGCTCTTCCTCTTCCTACAAGCCTGGGAAACTCGAATGTCTCAACCTGGAAATCATATGCTGAATCTTCAGTACTCCGACTCATTTCACCTATGCTTTTCTTGGCACTCATCTCACTGTTCTGTAACTATTTGTTTGGAGGTTTTTCATGTTAGACCATGAACTCCTGGTGGCCCAGGACCATATGTGATTTACCATGGGGTGCAGCCCCTAGCCAAAAGTTCCACAAACAAACAAGGGATGTCAATTCTAGGCCCACCTCCTCTAGGAAGTCACCCTTAATTATTCCATCTTAAGTTCACACTAATGGGTCCAGAATTACTAGGAGAGCTTGCTAAAACTAGATTCCTGAGTCCTTCTCCAGATCTTCTGAATAGAATCTCCGGTGAAGGGGCCTGAGAACCTGCATTTGCAAAGCTGTCCAGACGATTCTGATAATCAGTCAGTCTAAGAGCTTATCAGTCTATTAATCTTATTACCAAATATTTTGATTTCTATTACTCCCAAAGGCCTGAAATTTTTCCAAGGGCAGAGACTGAGTGTTTAACTTTCCCTATATCCTTTCTCAATAAGTATTTAAAACTTCCAAAATATAAAGCTTTAAAAAATGTGGCAAAATATTTTTCCAGATCTGCATATGCCTTCTTTCTTTTAATATAAGAATAATTCAAGGGCATTCATTTATCCAAAACCTTCTATGTGCATGTGACATATAAGTGCAAAAGTGTGCCCTTAAGTAATGGCCTCTACAAATAAACCATCGGGTTAGGATGTAGATGTGACAGACAACATCAGCCACCAGGTGGTGCTAATGAATGACACTGAAACTTCCTTCAAAACCTATCCAAGAAATGGTTGTTCATCTACCAAGTGCAGGCTTGCAAGCCTAGTGCATAGGCAGACTGGCTTAGGCAGAGAGGCTGTCCTAGGGCGTTCAGTAGGAAGGAAACCACCAGATGGCACCATATCCCTTAATCGGAAGGAGTACTACAGACTAGTAAATTGGACCAAAGCTCCCTCCCCAAGAAAAACAGGATACTTGAACTTGCGAGGATGTTGGCCTCAAAGCCTTTAAGTGCTCCACTCTGCCCACCAAATGAACTCCAATCTTCTCAACTTGTCACTCAAGGCACTAGTGATATATTTTCCGGCCTTATGCCCCAAGCTACTTGCACTCCTCCACCACAATCCACACCTGTCTGCCTCCACCTGGACCTCTCCTTGTGCTGTGTCCAGCACCTGGGATACCTACAAAACCACCTCCCTTTATCTGTCCCCACTGGAATTCTAATCCCTTCATGAGGCTTTCCCGTCACCCTGCAATGACCCCTTTCCTTTTTAGTGCCTTTCATAAAGCACCACTTGTGTCTGCCTCGGGTTCTGGGTATCTGCACAGGTCCATCTCCCCCCACCAGAAATGCCAGGAAGACTGGGGACTATGTCTTTCATCATCTTTGCATCCCCAACAGGTGCTAGCATGGTATCTCAACTCAGTGCTGAAAGACCGTTAACTTGCATATAAGCAGTCTATTTGTTTGAAAAATAACTTCTGGCCAGGTGCGGTGGCTCAAGCCTGTAATCCTAGCATTTTGGGAGGCTGAGGCGAGAGGACTGTCTGAGCTCAGGGGTTCGAGACCAGCCTGGGCAACTTGGTGAGACCTCGTCTCTACAATAAATCAAAAAATAAGCCGGGCGTGGTAATGCATGACTGTAGTTCCAGCGACTTGGAAGGCTGAGGCAGAAGGATCACCTGAGCCCAGCAAGTCGAGGTTGCTGTGGCTGTGAGTGTGCTACTGCACTTCAGCCTGGGTGATGGAGTGAGACTCCAACTCAAAAAAAAAAAAAAAAAAAAATGAAAGAAAGCTGTGAGTGTGCTACTGCACTTCAGCCTGGGTGATGGAGTGAGACTCCAACTCAAAAAAAAAAAAAAAATGAAAGAAAGAAGAGGAAAAATAACTTCTTCCTGCTGGTCATTTGTAGCCTTCAGATGAGCATTTCCCATAGAATGCTCTCCAGAGACTGAAGTGTCCTGAACCTGTGCTATTCTTATGGTAACCACTAGCTACATGTGGCTACTGAGCACTTGAAATGTGGCTAGTGAGAAAAGACTCAATTTCTAATTTTATTTACTTTTACTTACTTTAAATGGCTGCATGCAGCTAGGCCTACCATAATTGATGGATCCTGACCACAGTGGTACCAAAAAATATTCTCAGTATGGCTCTAATTCCACCCTGAAAAGTGCAAGAAGTACAACCAGGTTGCTAAGAGGTCTACTGCTGAGGAACAGGCGAGAATCCAGAAAACCCTTTATCGAGGTAAACACGGGGTCACCTTTATCCAGAGGACTGAAGGAAATAAAAGCCCAATGCTGTTTGAACACTAGGAAGGGGAATGCACGGACAGCGTGGCTGCCCCTCCAGTGTGCAGAGTTCACAAATCTGGCTCCAGCTTTTCTTTCTAGCCTAATTTCCACCATTCTCTACTTGAACCAGCCCCCTCCTCCAGATATTCACTTTTCCCACACCAACTTACAGAAGCTTGGAGTGGGAGCGCTTGCCCTCAGCCTCGTGTTTCCCCTTGGAGGACTACCATTAGAGTAGCACTAGCACTTCTGCCCTCTCTCTGCTCTCTCTCTGGCCCCTCACCTCCTGGAGGAGTAACGAATCTGACAGGTGAGCCTGGGGGAAAAAAGCAGGCATATGTGACCCAGGCTCCTTAAGAGTCCCTGCTTTCTCAAAGCCACCCACTGGCAGAGAGGATACTTTGGTTCGTTCTCTACTACACCCACAGTCTCAGCAAAGCAAATATCTGGAGGCCTGCACTGCCTGTGGTTAACCAGGTGAATTTACAATCATCAGGCACTTGGCTCTCCATGTGTCTACTGTCTACCTCCAGAATCTCGTTACTCTTCCAAACTTGGGAGTGAAAGGAAAGGCTGCTAATTTTAGAATCCCCAGGACCCCATCACTGCTCTGTGTGTTTATATCTGTAGCATGCATTCAAGGTAGAAGGCCCTCCCCACTCTGCTGGGCTGGCCAGTCTACACTGCATCAAGAATCACCTTGGCTGGGCTTAGTGGCTCAGCCTGTAATCCCAGCACTTTGGGTGGCCGAGGTGAATGTATTGCCTGAGCCCACAGGTTCGAGACCAGCCCAGGCAATTTGGCGAGCCCTTGTCTCTGCAATAAATAGGGCTCGGTGGCTCAGTCTGTAATCCCAGCGCTTTGGGAGGCCGAGGTGAGTGAATTGCCTGAGCCCGCGGGTTCGAGACCTGCCTGAGCAACTTGGCGAGACCTCATCTCAACAACAACAACAACAACAACAAATTTAGCCGGGCGTGGTAGCGCGCGCCTGTAGTTCCGGCTACTTGTAAGGCTGAGGCAGAAGGATCGCCAGAGCCCAGCAGGTCGAGGCTGGGGTGGCCAGGAGCGGCCACTGCACTCCAGTGTGGGCGACAGAGTGAGACTCCAACTCAAAAAAAAAAAAAAATCAGCCGGGTGTGGTAGCACACAACTATAGTTCCGGCTACTTAGAAGGCTAAGGCGGAAGGATCGCCTGAGCCCAGCAGGTTGATGCTGGGGTGGCCATGAGTGTGTCACTGCACTCCAGCCTGGGCAACGGAGTGAGACTCCAACTCAAAAAAATAAAAAAGAATCACCTTAAGGCCAGGCACAGTGGCTCACACCTGTAATTCCAGGTAACCCCATAATCCCTTTCGGGAGTTTGAGGCAGGAGAACTGTTTGAGGCTCAAAGTTCAAGACCATCCTGGGCAACAAAGCAAGACCTCATCTCTAAAACAAAAATTTTTTTGTTTAACTTAGCCAGGCATGGGGCCATGTGCCTGTAGGTCCAGCTACTAAGGAGGCTGAGGTGGGAAGAACACTTGAGCCTCAGAGTTCGAGGCTGCAGTAAGCCACTGCACTCCAGCTTAGGTGAGAGTGAGTAGATACCCCCAACTCAAAAAAAATAAAATCACCTACCTTAAGTCATCCCTCACTAACCTGCGCACAAGGGTCTTGAGCTCTGAAATCACACTTTTTTTGCTTCACTAAACTGATAGGCAATCATCTAATTTCTGGGTTTTTTAAATTATTTTTCTCCTGTCTTGTTATTTGACTGCTCAGATGTCCATGTTCTATTTCTCCCATTAGATCACAAGCTCCCTGGGGACAGGGGTCTAGCACAAAGTCTAGCACACAGGGACAGCACCACCTTTGTTTGAAATGTGAGAGCAAGAAGAATGTTTTCAGGTGCCAGGCTAGGCAGCATCAGTGGCTTGGAGCCTGCTATGGCCTGACCAACCGAGAAGATAGTGCAGGGACAATCACTCACGCGATCTGGAGAGCTCGGGTGCCCAGCACACGGGCTCGCTCATACTTGGTCATGTATGGTGTGGTGATTCGCTTCTGATTGGCCTGCGGTCGTTCCCCAGAGGGGAGGATCTCGACGTTCTCCTGGCCCTCCTGAATACCAAGACAAAAAAGTGAGAAAATTTCAGGGGGCATTTTTTGGTTGCAGAGAGGATGGTGATGACAACAATCACAGCCACTGCTACCAACACCACTAATGCTTATCGCATGCCAGAGACCGTGTGACTGCTTACTAACACCTCACTGAATCCTTATAATAACCTTATGAGGCAAGGATTCCAGCCTGTTTCAGAGGTTTGGAGCATAAGCTAACCTGGTCAAAGTTTCAGGGCTAGCTGTCCCAACCAGAATAGAGAGAAGAGAGGCCCGGAGGTGGGGTGGTCACAGAACGTTAGCCCCATAAAGGAAGTCCTGAGCACAACAAAGCACCCTAAGGAGGAAGCTAGGATTAAGGACTCCATCTTCTAGGCAGGGTCACTGAGCCAGTGAGCCAAGTGGCTAGAAAAGTCAAGGTGAAGGCAGTAATAGTTATATAATCACATATTTAACAATTACTTATTAAGTGTCTATCTTGCACTACATATTGCAAAAGTTAGGAGTTTCTGCTCTCAAAGACTTCACAGTCTAGAGGAGGAGAAACAAAAGAGTAAACAGAGCAGCAGGTGCTGTGAAGGGATGCAGTGTGCAACAGAGTTCATGAGAAGGTGGGGACATCTCCCTCACACTGGGGGTTAGGAAGACTGTCCAACTTGAACTAATCTAGAAGGATGCGTAGAAGCTGCCAAACCAACAAGAAAGAGAAAGCCATTCCCCACAGGTTGAATAACACGTGCAAAGGCGCAGAGGAGGAAGAGAACATAATAGGTTTGGACAACTAATTGTGGATGATGATTAGAACAAAGGGTGCATAGAGGATTTTAGGTAGAATAAATTCTGGAATCATTTATGTGATCATAGTGCACTACAGCCTCAGGATTCCTGTCCTTAGCCTCCCAAGTAAAGAATCAAGTCACTAGACGTGGTGGCTCATGCCTATAATCTCAGTACTTTGGGAAGTAGAGGCGAGAGGACTGCCTAAGCCTATGGGTTAGAGACTGGCCTGGGCAACATGATGAGACCTCATCTCCATAACAAAATAAAATAAAATAATTAGCCAGGCATGGTGGCGCATGCCTATAGTTCCAGCTACTTGGAAGGCAGAAGCAGAAGAATCACCTGAGCCCAGCAGGTTGAGGCTATGGTGGCCGTGAGCATGCCACTGCACTCCAGCCTGGGCAATAGAGTGAAATTCTGACTCAAAAGAAAAAAAGAAGAATCAAGTCAGCAAGTAAGTCGAGTGCTTAATATGTCAGATAGTGTTCTAGGTGTGTGGGACACAACAGTGAATGAGACCGTCAAAAATTATTTCCCTTATCTGACTTACATTATAATGAGAAGTGACAGACAATAAATGAGTTAGTAAAACATATGGTATACAAACAAAGAAATGGCCAGGCACAGTGGCATATACCTGTAGTCCTAGCTACTAAAGAGGCTGAGGTGGAAGGCTCACTTAAACTCAGGAGTTCAAGACCAGCCTGGGTAACATAGTAAGTCCCTGTCTCAAAAAAGTGAAAAAATAAAAAATAAACAGAGAAAACAGACAGGAATTGCTAGGGTGGTAGTGGGTAGGGTAAGAAAAGAATGCTGTCATTTTAAACAGGATAGCCATTAAGGCCTCACTGAGCTGACACTTGGACAAAGACCTTAAGGAGGTGAAGCAGCAGGCCACGTGTGTATCTAAGGGAAAAGTGTTCCTGGAAGAAAGAACAGCATAAACAAGGTCCTCAGCAGGAGTCTACCTGGCATGAACAAAAGGCAGCAAGAAGAGGTAAGGTCACAGAGAAAGCAGACGGCCAGATCATGGAGGAATTGATATGACTTTCAGGCACTTAGGAAGCCTTTGGTAAGGGCTCTAAGTAGAGGAGAGACAAAGTTGAAATTTTAAAAGAATCACTGTGAGCCCACAGGCGTGGTGTCACATGCCTACAGTCCCAGCTTCTCAGGAGGCTGAGGACAGAAGTTTGAGGCTACAGTGCACCATGATCACACCCGTGAATAGCCACT
>NW_007074733.1:44841-46366 GCF_000164805.1 Carlito syrichta | reverse complement strand
GGAGGGAGGGAGGGAGGGAGGGAGGAAGGAAGGAAGGAAGGAAGGAAGGAAGAAGAGAAGATCACTCTGGATATGCTGTTGAGAATATCTTCAGGGAACAAGGACAGAAACAGAGAGGCCATTTAGGAAAACCAGTAGTAATGGATCATGTGGGCAGGTAAGAAAGGACTTTGGAAGGGGACCAGCACACAAAAGCCAAGTCTGAAGTGAGAATGAAGGCAGGAAACCCAGTCACACAATTTCTGCAGGAATGTGGGTAAAAAGCCACAAGATCCAAGCCAGGCTGAAGCACTCGGAGTGGAAAAATGGAGACAGGGATGAACTATATCTAGGAGGCAGAATCCACATGACAAGGTGGGAAGAGGACCAGAAGGATGGAGAAGGAGGGTTCTGATGCAAGTGAATAGCCATCTTCATGTATAATGCAGAGAGAGGAAATCTCAAAGAAAGGTTTCAGCTTCCCAGCCTATAAGTGAATAAATAAATAAACGCATCAAGGGATCCGTCTTTCTCCAGGAGATACACAGCACTTCTCCCTCTGTCAGTCACACAGGACAGAAAGCCCTATTTATTCATGAAGCTAGTTACTCAAGCCAGAAATCTGGGCGACCTCCTCGTCATCTTCCGCTTTCCCAGCCCCAGATCCAACCCACCAAAATACCTTTTCATCTGTCCTAGCGTCATCTGTACTACCAGCACCTAAGTCCAAGCCCATGCATCTCTCACCTTTCACTCCTGCCCCTCTCCAATTCACTCCTCGCTGTTGAGGCCAGAATGCACTTTCTAAAATGTGACTGGATCATGCCATGCTCTGGCTCAAAACTGGTCAGTGGCTTCCTATTACCTTTAGGCTACAAAATCCTCTCTCATCTGAGCCCTGCTTATCTCTTCCCCTTGTTCCCTAAGTACCACCACCATGCAGAGCACCTGGCACATAATAAACATTCAACACATACTTGCTGAAAGGAGAAAGGTGATGTATCACCTATCAGTGAACGAACTGCCCCAGCAGCCGCAGTCTATGGACAAAGGCCTTCGGGCACACCCTGCGGGGCTGCTCCCTTACCCAGGACTAGAACACTGTTCACTCTGACTGGGAATGCTTATGGCAGGGGCCCTGACCACGAACAGAGGTAGACGCATTCGTATAATTATCACCTGCCGGGACATTTGACACCTTGGGCCGCAGAGGCGGGAGCCTGTGGCTGAACACTGACCTCCTCGGCAGCCTCCAGGTCATCCAGCCCTTCATCCTCCTCCACATCATCAAAGTCATCACCATCAAAACTGTGTAAGAAGAAGAGGTCAGTTAGTTAGAGCATCACTTACCAGAATCCAAAAGGGCACAGATCTGTCTCACCCACTATGTAGGAAACACTCAGTGGATGTCTACTAAATGATAATCTTGTTCCATTTTATTTTATTTATTTTTTGTTGTTGTTGTTGTTTGTTTGTTTGTTTTTGCTTTTGTTTTTGAGTTGGAGTCTCACTGGGTCGCCCAGACTGGAGTGCAGTGGCCGCTCCC
>NW_007074733.1:42286-44533 GCF_000164805.1 Carlito syrichta | reverse complement strand
CCACTCACCTCAGCCTCCCAAGGCGCGGGATTACAGGCTGAGCCACCGAACCCGGCTTGTTCCATTTTATTTCTTCGATCTTCCCCCTCTGCCTCCAGTTTGCTAGGCCTCATTCAGCATCACTGTTTCCTTCCCTACTGGATCACTCCCATCAGCATTTAACCCTGTCATTTTCCCCATCTTTAAAAAAAACTTGACCAGACACGGTGGCTCACACCTATAATCTCAGCACTTTGGGAGGCTGAGATGAGAGGACTGCCTGAGCCCGCAGGTTCGAGACCAGCCTGGGCAACTTGGAGAGACCTCATCTCTACAATAAACCAAAACATTAGCTGGGCATACTGGCATGTGCCTGTAGTTCCAGCCACTTGGAAGGCTGAGACGGAAGAATCGCCTGAGCCCAGCAGGTCGAGGCTGTGGTGGCTGGGAGCATGTTACTGCCCTCCAGCCTAGTGGACAGAGTGAGACTCCAACTCAAAAAAAAAAAAAAACTTACTTCTCTTCCCCCCGCCCCCTGCCCCCGTCCTAATCTACTGTGGCCTTTGGAACAAAAATCTGTGAAAGAACTGTCCATCCTCACTGACTCCAACACCTCTCCACATTCTGTCATAATCTCACTCCAATAAGCTGGGTGTGGTGACTCACACCTGTAATCTCAGCACTTTGGGAGGCTGAGATGGGAGGATTGCTTGAGCCCAGGAATTCAAGACCAGCCTGGGCAACACAGTGAGAAATTTTCTCTATAAAAAAAAAATCAAGACCCACCTGGGCAACTTGGCGAGACCTCATCTCTACAATAAATCAAAAATTAGCTGGGTGTGGTAGCCCACACCTGTAGTCCCAGGGAGCCCACCAGCCGCTCTCTGTGGGAGGAAGGCACCCAGACTTGGCTGGTTGAGACAGAAGAATCGCCTGAGCCCAAGAGGTCAAAGCTGCAGTGAGCTATGATTGTGACACTGTACTCCAGCCTGGGCAACAGAGTAAAGACTTAACTCAAAAAAAAAAAAAAAATCCACTCTTTTAAATTAACGATCTCCATGTTGTTAAGTCCAATGGACAATTCTCGTTCTCCTTTAGCTTGACCTGGAGTTGACACTAGGCCCCTTCCTCCTGCTCTATATACTCCCTTAACTGACTCTCCTGGTGTTCCCCCAACTCACTGGCTGCTCCTTCTCAGCGTCTGCTGCTTCTCCTCTTTTCCCCCAAGCATTCAATGATGGATGCTCTAACGTCACCCGATCTCTCGTCTTTTCTGCTGACACTCATTTCTCTGGTGATCCCGCCTGTTTCTTAGGTTAATACACTTATGCTGATGACTTCCAGTCACATTTCATCTTCAGTTTAGATCTTTTCGGCTCTACCTTTAAAGTATACCCAGACTTCAGAACCACGTCTCACCATATCTGCTACCATCACTCTGGAACAAGCCACTGCCTCCTCCCACCTAAATGGCCCTTCCAGACTTCTACCACCCCACCCTCCTCTGGAGTACTTCTAGGAAGTCCGCACGGTCCGCGTCATCTTCTTGCTTGTGGGCCTGTTCCCGCTTTTCTAGAAAGAGAGCATCTGGAGACCACGGGCTATACCTGATCCACCCAGTGTTCCCACGGCCTGACACGGAGCCTGGCTCAGCGGGAAGTGTGCTGGAAGACACCTTTTTCACAGATCCCCTCTGAACCCCCCAGCCTGGGCATCTCTGCCCAGCTTGAGGTCAGGCTGTGCTCCTGGTTCCCCGCCCTCCTCCAGCTCCGCAGACCCCCCTCGGGCCCCTAATCCTCTCAGACACTGCTCCTCGACGCCAAGCTCCTCGGCTGCCCTTCCCAAGGCTCCTGCAAAGGCCATTCCGCTCCCGCACTCACTTGTCCTCGTTGTCTGACATGGCACCCTCGGCCGCAGCGACGCGGCTTGGCGCCCCAGGCGCGCGGAGAGACTAGGAAAGAGCGCAACTGCGCCTCGCGCGGCGCCACGCATATCCTGCGCCTGCGCCGTGACCCAGGAGGAATCACTTCCGGGAGGCATGCCGGAGTGGCGAAGATGCGCGTGCGCCGTTGCTATGGTGGCCTGAGCCCCTAGCTACCTGCCCTAGCTGCCGAGGTCGCTTCGGTAGAGCTGTGTTCGCTGTCTGTCACTGTCTGTGGGGAGGGGAGCGTCCCGAGGGGCTCTTACTTTAGGGTGAGGTTTCAATTTGGGCATATCGTCCAATGGGTACCATTGAGACCTCGGCTATCTTTTTTTTTTTTTTTTTTT
>NW_007074733.1:22356-42021 GCF_000164805.1 Carlito syrichta | reverse complement strand
TGCCCAGGCGGGTCTCGAACCCGGGGGCTCAGGCAATCCACTCACTTCAGCCTCCCAAAGCGCGGGATTACAGGCTGAGCCACCGAGCCCGGCACGACCTCGGCTATCTTAATGTTCTTTCTCTCTAGGGGATTTTCCCTGTTACAGAATAAGGATTCTGTATGTATCTAACTGCGTGTGTGTCGGGATGGAAGGATCGGACGCTGTCATAATATTGACTGGTGGCATCACGACTTTCTTGAGACTCGATTCCCGCTTCCATACTTCGGGGGGGATGTTGGGTGTGACGGAGCAGAGATTGGGGCTGGGAAACAAGGGGTGTGTAATTGCATCTTTCCCTCCTCAGCCCCCCCCCCAGTCACTTCTCAGGAGAGAATGGAGGCAGTGACCAAAGGAACGGGGTTCTGGCGCTGCCCCAAGCTGACCACTTACACTCCAGGAACCTGCGAGCTGCTCCGAGGTCAGTGCCTTAAAGACGCAAGAAGAGCCATGACAATAGTTACCCTCTGTAGCTCAGTTCTCCTCTACATGACCCGTGGTTTAGCAATTGCTATTTTCCTTTACAGACAAGGAGTCTGGAGTTCAGAAAGGTTCAAGGTGCTACAGCTAGCAAGGGGCCAAAAGTCAAAGAACTAGGAATTTTAGAGTGGTTAACACCCATGCATCCTTTAGATCAGGCTTCCAGTTTTCCCAGGGTAACCTTGTCTCCTTCCCACCACTGCGACCACAGTAGGACCTACTGTTATGTGCCCACACACTACGAAATACATTTCCTTCACTGGGCTTAGCACAGCCTGTAGTCAGATATTTACTTTAGTGGCCCACGTATCCCTCTAGGTCATGATTCCATCAGGCAAGTCTTGTCTGTTTTGGCTCACAATTGTAGCTCCAGTCCCTGGCACATGAGTGAACAAGGATTCATTCATTAATTTACTCAACAAAAAAAAATTTTTTAAACTACTGTGTGCTTTAGACACGTTTTAGGTACTGGGAATATAGCAGCACAAAAAAGAAAACGGAGCCGGGCTCGGTAGCTCAGCCTGTAATCCCAGTGCTTTGGGAGGATGAGGTGAGTAGATTGCCTGAGCCTCCAGGTTCGAGACCCACCTGGGCAACTTGGTGAGACCTCATCTCTACAATAAAATAAAAAATTAGCCGGGCGTGATAGCGCATGCCTGTAGTTCCAGCTACTTGGAAGGCCGAGGCAGAAGGATTGCCAGAGCCCAGCAGGTTGAGGCTGCAGTGGCTGGGAGCGTGCCACTGCACTCCATCTGGGACAGAGTGAGACGCCAACTCAAAAAAAATAAATAAATAAATGGAAAAAAGCAAAACTTATTGCTCTCATTGAGCTAATACAGAAGGGTAACAAATAATAAATAAAACATACAAAAACCAGGTGGTTTGGGGTACTATAGAAAAAACTGAAGCAGTAAAGGTAGAGAGAGTGTACTCAGTACAGAATAGGGATGGGGGTAATACAGTTTTAATTTCAATAGGGTGAGATAAAGGCATCTCCTACAGCCCAGGAGGTCTTACAAAATGCTTTACCTTGCAGTGATGATGAAGGAATCCAAACTGACTAAATTCCAGCAGCGCCACATTATGGACACCATGAAAAGTAAGGAGCAGTCCACAGAGGCTTCCTGGGCAGAGGAATTTGAGCTTTTTTTAATTTTTTTTTTTGAGTTGGAGTCTCACTCTGTCGCCCAGACTGGAGTGCAGTGGCCGCTTCCGGCCACCGCAGCCTCGACCTGCTGGGCTCCGGCGATCCTTCCACCTCAGCCTTCCAAGTAGCTGGAACTACAGGCGTGCGCTACCACGCCCAGCTAGTTTTTGATTTATTATAGAGATGAGGTCTCACCAAGTTGCCCAGGTGGGTCTCGAACCCGTGGGCTCAGGCCATCCACTCACCTCAGCCTCCCAAAATGCGGGATTACCAGCTGAGCCACCGAGCCGCCTTTTTTTTTTTTAAGAGAGATGACTCTTGCTATGTTGACCAAGCTGGTCTCCAATTCCTAGCCTCAGGCAATCCCCCTGCCTCAGCCTCCTGGGTTTGCAGGTGTGAGCTACATGACCTGTCTTTGTCTTTTAAAATGAGGTCCTCTCCTCAATATGAAGGAGCATTGAAAATGTGGTCCCCCGCCCAGCACAATGGCTCATACATGTAATCTCAGTGGAATGAACAATAACTAGTTGTAAATAGAATTATAACAATAAAAGTTATATACGGCTGGGCACAGTGGGTCATGCCTTTACTCCCAGCACTTTGGGAGGCCAAGGCAAGAGGATTGTTTGAGCCCAGAAGTTTGGGCATGGTGGCACACTTCTGTAGTCTCAGCTACTTGGGAGGCTGAGACAAAAGGACTGCCTGAGCCCAACCGGTTAAGGCTGCCGTGGCTGTGAGCGTGCCACTGCACTCCAGCCTAGTCAACAGAGTTCAACTTCAACGCAAAATTAAAAAAAGGAGTAGAGCTACGGAGTGGAAGGGGTGGGAGGGACATTCTAGGAAGCACAACAACTCTTCAGGGAAGAGAGACAGAGGTGTGGTGTGGCTCTGGGTAGAGCTCCATCCTTCCAGTTCCTTAGGACAGACACCTTGGAGTCATCCCTGATGCTCCTCCTTTCAGAGCCCACATCCAATCCATCAGCAATTCAGTCTGCTGGACCTCTAAGCCATATCCTGTCCCTGACACCTTTCCCCACCCTCTCTGCCACCACCCTGGCCCAGAATCCCACCATCACTCCACATTACTTGGGTGGCCTCACTGCTGGTCTCCCTGCCCTTGCCCTTGGCCCTGTACACTGGATTTTCGACAGCAGCCAAATGGTACATCTTCTGCTCAGAACCCTTAGATGGCTCCCCACCTCACTCAAAGTAAAAGCCAGTCTCTCCAGGGGCCTCCATGACCTCTGACCTCTAACTCTTACTTCTTCACTCCATTCCTGCCACCCTAACTTCCTGGTTGTTTCTCAGACACTTTGGGCACATTCCCACCTCAGCACCTTTGCTCTAGCTGTTCCCTTGTTTGGAATGCTTTCCCCCAAAATGCCTGCAAAGCTGGCCTCCTCTCCATCAGGCCTCCCCAGGTTTTTTCTCATAAGTTAACCCTTCTTGAGGCCTTCCTGGCTACCCTATTAAAACTGTAAATCCCGCTGTGACACACCCCATGCTCCAGCCATCTAAGAGGCCAGGAACAGTGGCTCACACATATAATCCCAGCACTTTGGTAGGCTGAGGCAGATGGAACACTTGAGGCGAGGAGCTGGAAACCAGCCTGGGCAACATAGTGAGAGCCTGTCTCTAAAATTAAAAAAAAAAAAAAAAGCTGAGCATGGTGGTATACATCTGCAGTACCAGCTACTCAGGAGGCTGAGGAGGGAGGATTGCTTGAGACCAGGAATTCGAGGCTGAGGTGAGCTATGATCATACTGTACCTCAGCCTGGGTGACAGAGTGAGACCCCATCTCCAAAGAAAAAATTAAAAATACTATACAGTGTATGTTACATATTTTATCATCATCCACACCCTTCCCCCAACCTCAGGAGGGCAGAACTTTGTCTTACTTCCCACTTTCCTCCAGTGTCCATTGCCTGGCACAGAGCAGATCCTCGATACACATTTGCTGAATGGATATAAAAGAGGTATAGACAAGTAGGTAAGGGTAGACAGGCACAGATTGAAACAGTGGCTGAAGCCGGGCTCAGTGGCTCAGCCCATAATCCTGTGCTCTGGGAGGCTGAGGTGAGTGGATTGCCTGAGCTCATGGGTTCGAGACCTGCCTGGGCAACTTGGCAAGACCTCATCTCTACAATAAATCAAAAAAATCAGCCGGGCGTGGTAGCGCACCCCTGTAGTTCCAGTTACTTGGAAGGCTGAGGCGGAAGGATCGCCGGAGCCCAGCAGGTCAAGGCTGCGGTGGCCAGGAGCAGCCACTGCACTCCAGTCTGGATGACAGAGTGAGACTCCAACTCAAAAAAAAAAAAAGAACAGTGGCTGGGGCTGCTCTAAGCTGGGTTTTAGGGAAGTTGAGAGGAAGGGTCAACTGACCAGACAGGAGGGTGACACACTTGGCTGGCCTGGGTGAGGAGCCCCAGCCATGGCTGAGGCAAGGGGAGGGACTAGATAGCAGGAGAGATCGGTGTCTATTACCATCCAAACTGTCCCTCCCTGCATGTAGACCAAGCAGAAAGTTTTAGGAACCCATCCATAGAAATAAAAGCACCAGTACAAAGATAAGATGTCCAAGAATGTTTATTGCAGCATTGTTTGAAACAGTAAAAAACAAAAACAAAAAAACCTGGAAACAACCTGAATTTCTGGATTAGGAGGCTAGCTGAATAAATAATGTATCCATTCTAAGGACTAGTATACAGCTATAAAAAATAAGTTATATATAAATGGGTTGATCTGGAAAGATGTCCATGATAAATTGTTAATTGAAAAGTGTCTGTTACTGAATATATTACAGTATGATCCAGTGTTTGAAAAAAAAAAGAATCTTATACGCATATATAAAATATATGCACAAGCAACTCTGAACACGTTCATATAAGCATCAGAAATCGGGGAGACCACCAAATTGAGGGTGAGATTGCAGGGAGAAGCGAAGACTCTTCTGTGCTGTTTGACTGTTGTAACAGGTAGGTATCAAACCCAGGTGCGCTCTCCCATTCCCACTTCCTCCCCCAGGAGGAGACTCTTTGCCATTGCAGTGTGGCCCAAACTCCAGCCAGAGGGACTCCCCTTCCAAGCAGCCGGCCTCACCCATCTACCTGCCTCCTATCCTGACAGCCAGGTCCCACCTCCGGCCTGCCAGCATGTGCCAAGCCAATGGGGCCTACAGGCGGGAGCAGTTCAAGCCTCAAGTCACCAGTAAGTGAAAGGGCCTGAGCCTCTCTCCATCCCCCTGGGGGAGGTGGGGGAGGGATAGGAGCCAGACCACAGGGCAGGTGAGTAGCATCTAATCCAATCTCATGCTTTTTATACTAATGCTCTTGAGCCTTGGTACGTGTTAGTTTGGGGGTGGTTCGGGGTGCAGGGGAAACCTCTTTTATTTTCCAGAACTCTCATGATTAACTGGATTATACCAATCCCTGATGAATGTTTGTCTGTCAGTCCCTCAAGCCCAGTTCCTCTGCACTACAGCCCATGTCACAGAGGTGTTCCTCTCCTCTTCCTACTTGGCATCTGACATAACTCTTGGCCCAGACCCTCCTAATGTCTCTCCGCAGCCCCTACACAAAGGTTGCCACTGCAGGCAACATGGAGGCCACAGGTCCTGAGTTTTTTCTGCTTTGCTCTGCCCAAAGCAGGGTGTGCTCTTTCCTGGCTCTGTCAACCTCTTCCTATCTTGACATGCCATGCTGCAGAAGCCCTGTCCACAAGACCCGGGCACCCCGCAGCAAGCATGTGAGACAGACCACGAATGGAGATGCCCTTCATGCCCGAACTATGCCATTTCTGGGCCTTACAGGAGATCTGGAGAAGGAGAAACGAAGACTCCAAAATATCTTTGCCACTGGGAAGGACCCAGAGAAATGGAAAAGAAAGGCCCCTCCTGCGCGAAAGGTGGACCCAGCCCCCGAGCTAGACCGGTTTGAAGAGCGTAAGCCACCAGTGGGCCAGTCATGCTGTGGGTGGGGAGTGATATGAGGAAGAGCCTGGATGGAGCAGTGAGGGGATCCCTGAGGGCCAACTTGACAGCAGAACTATGTCCTCTCCCCTAAGAAAGGCAACCCACCACCACACACCCCTCACAGGAGCCTGAAAGTCCCCGCTACCCATGCACTGATGGCCCTTCTCTGTCCAGTGGTGAAGGAAATTCAGGAAAGGAAAGAATTCCTGGCCGACATGGAGGCCCTGGGACAGGGCAAGCAGTACCGAGCAGTCATCCTTGCTGAAATCTCCCAGGTAGGAGAAACCACCAGGAAGGGCTGGAGTGGAAATAAAGGGCCAGCTGTGGCCACAGGCCTCAGGAGGCAAGCTCTAGCCACAGCTGCGATGGCACCTCGGGATCTGTGCCCCCCCCACCCATCAGCTTTCCCTGATGCCTTTGCAGAAGCTACGGGAAATGGAAGTCATTGACCACAAGAGGAGCAACGAGCTTGGGAAGGCTCTTGCCACCACTAAACCCAAAATGGAAATGGAAGTCATTGACCACAAGAGGAGCAACGAGCTTGGGAAGGCTCTTGCCACCACTAAACCCATCTCCAGAGACGGGGCAGGGTAGCCCAACTTCAACCACCCTTTTGCCAAGCAAGGTCATCCCCAAGTCAGCCCGCCATACCAGCCTTTGGCTATGTCAAATGGTTGTGCAGCACTGCCCTGGCTATGGTACCCCAGGACATACACAGCAGCCTAGCCCCCACCCTGGGATGCTGTTGGAGCCTTGAAACCCAGACACAGACTTCGAGACTTTTCTGGGGGAAAGAGCCCCATCCACCATGAAATCAAGGCCCAGATCTTCCCTCTTGGACATGTGTCCAAAGGCATCTGCCGGGCCCTCTTCCCACCACCTTCAGCCTCTTTGTGTCCTGCTCATTTCGTTCTCTGAGTTTAGGAATGAATACAATTCCTTTCTTCCTGTCTTAGAATCTACTTACTTGACTTCTTACTGCCTTGGGCAAATGTTCAACCACAATGATTAACTGGCCAACAAAACACATTTAATGTGAGTCATTACAAGCACCATTTTGTTTTCAAAGGAATAAGTGTATTTGTTCAAGGAGTTAGAATATGTCAAGCACAGATGGCTTCTAGCTTCCTGTTTGCATATTCTTTTTTTTCTTTTTTTGAGTTGGAGTCTCACTCTGTCACCCAGACTGGAGTGCAGTGGCTGCTCCCGTCCACCGCAGCCTCAACTTGCTGGGCTCTGGCGATCCTTCCACCTCCGCCTTCCAAGTAGCTGGAAACAGGCGTGCGCTACCACACCCGGCTCATTTTTAATTTATTGTAGAGATGAGGTCTCGCCAAGTTCTAAGTGGAACTGGGAACCCGCGCTCTCCAGCACCCCAGGGCTGGGTGCTGTGTGAGGTGCTGAATTTCACTCTCACAGAATTATCTCAGTAAACCCCTGGGACGGTTCATTATCTCTCTGTGGAAACTAAGGATCACTGAGGTACTATAATGAAGGGCATATAACTATTAAGTGGCCTACTCAGGGTTAAAAGTTAGCTGTATGTCTCTCCACTAAACCCACAACCCCCAGAAAGAAACACAAGGGGCAGGAGGGGCCCAGACTGACAGAGTCCCGGCTTGGGAGTTCCAACCCCAGCATGTGCTGTAGGACTTTGGGGGAAACCCACAGCCTTCGCACCTGTTTGCATGTCTGTGAGGCTCTGGCGCACAGGGCTGCTGAGGCATCACCTGACAAGGAACCCCACCCCAGCCTGGTCCACTGTACAGTGGTTCCCTTCCTCTGGCTTCAGATACTCATGAGCCATACCTTCTCCAGCAACCTGTCATTTTCCTGTCCCTGTAAATCATCAAAATATCTTGGAAATAATCAACCAACCCTGTCTCTTGTACCTGGAGGGAGTCAATCCTATCACATGACTCAAATTTTAGTTTGCAGAATAAAAACAGCCTTTAAGAGGAGAGGCCCAGATCAGGGGCTGGCTCAGGGACCTCCATGGTCCACACACCCTCAAGAACCTGAGGGCAGAGAGTACAATTTGACAGGCACAGTCGTCCTGCACCTCAAAGGCCCAATCATGTGGTCTAGAGGCAGCAACCAGAGAACCCAGGATACATTCAGCCCACTCTTGACAATATAGTATCAGCCTCCTCTTGATTTAAATTCAAATTAGTTGTCAACATCTACAAATTACACACGAAATCTGGATTTCTAGCTTATGAAAAATGGAAAAGGTCTAGGAACACTGGGTGCACATTCACTCCCACTGGCCACAGTTGACTTGAGTGAGGAAGAATGTCCCTTGAGCTGTGGCAGACACTCCAGTTCGCCCTGCCCCCACCACCCTGGTCTCTTGACACTGAAAAGGCCAACCAGAGCCATCCCTCCTCTTGGTATACCCAGCCTGGATCACGCATGTTACACGTACGTTACCCACCTGGCCCCAGGAAGCCCTTGGAGTTAATGGCCCTAGCTCCAGGTCAACAGGCATGTTCAGAAGGAGGCAGCCAGGGGAAACCACCTCTCCCTGCAGAGGAAGGGGATCCTGCCCAATGGCAGGCAGTAAGGGCTGAGGCTCCTCTCGGAAGATGGCCCCAACATGGCCCCAGGGCCTTGGGGACCAAAGATGCCCAGCCACAAGGCATGGCAGAAACAGGCAGGAAGGCAGACATGGCTATGGCCCAAGGCTACAGGGCATTGGCAACTGAGGTTGTCTGTTTATTGTTGGTGAGGAAAATCCTCAAGTGTTAATACAGTGTGATCCTTTCCCAGAGATGTTTTGAGGGAATGGCAGCCCAGAGATAGTTCATCCCAGAGATAAGAGTGCTTTGACCAAGAACTGCTGGGCACATTCCCTGGGGAAAATGTGGTTGTCCCTATATCTCCTCCTCTCCTTCAGCTATCCCAGTGAGGTGAGCAGCCGTCAGTCCTCAGTGGGAATGAGTCAGAGTCAGAGAGAGAACAGACAGCAGAGGAGACAGACTAGTAATGACCACAAACGGGAATGTTCAGCCCCTCTCCCCAGGCCTGAGGTGGCAGAGGAAAGCCATAATTAGGGGTCAGAGGACAGCGTGTTAAAGAGCCAGGATTAGCACCTACTTGAAGCCTCCTGGGCTCATGATCAGGAACGAGAACTGCAACCAGCCCTGCTCCCAGGGACCCTTGGGGGCTCAGGAATCGGGGGGATGAAGAGGGGCACCCACCTCCCCAGCATGGCCTTTGCAGCCCTGGTCATGGAAAGCAGGCTCCCTGTGGGGTAAGGGGAGATGAGGGAAGCATCTCCTAGAACTCTGAGGCAGAAAGAGAGGGATTTGCCCATCAGATCCATTCATGCCTGACAGCACAGACTACTCAGTTGCGAGCTCAGACTTAACTAGAGACACACAAACAGAGCTCCTGAGTGAGGAGAAACCGAGATTCAGGGGCACCTGCATTGGACAGGGCCTGCACTCAGAGCCAGGGCTGGGGCAGGAAGAAGCCAGTGTGCCAACCCCCACATGCTGGCCTGCTAGGGGGAGCAGAACCCTGGGGCCATGGGTAGAACCCTGACAGCTATGAACCCATGTGGATGCAGTACAGAGGAAAGAGGGACCAGGTCACCGCCCCACCACGGCAGGGTCTGGTAGCAAGAACAGGTGGACATGCTCAGCTGCAGTTCCTCCCTGGACCCTGAGACCCTAATTGCCCCTTGGGCCAGTCACAGCATCCAAGATCATCAGAATCATACTAGGAAGGGCTGAGTCACAGCTGCCTGGGGCTCAGAGAACAGGGAAGATAACTCTTTGGCCTAGACCACCAGGAAGACGCTGAGGAGGGAGAGGCCATGCCCCAGAGGCTCCTTCCCCTTGAGTTCTTTCCTCATGACTGACCTGAGGGAACAGGGTGCCCCCCCACCAGCAAAGCACAGGCAAGGGCTGACCTAGGAGGGGGAGTTGTCCCCAGCTGGTTTTCCTAGAAGTTAGCTCTTGTCCCCAGGGGACTTGCTCTTGGTATCACGTTTGTTTCCCAGCAGTTTCAGCACCTTCATGGTCTTGAACTTGCCCTTCTTCTTGCCTTCGAGTTCAGCCTCCTTTTGGAACTCTGCAGCAGAGAAAAGGGAGCATTTAACAAAGTGGGAAGGGGAGTCCATCCAAGGCAGGCCAGGGGTCATGACACAGGCTTGGGCGTGAGGTCAGCAGGGGCTCAGCCGAGCCCCTCCACCTTACATCTGGAACCTGGGACAAGTCACAGCACCCTTCCCAGCCTTCTCACTTCATCTAGAGACTGGGGACCACACCTTCCCCATCCACTCTCCCACTGTTTGGAAAGATCGGGAGATAAATCTATGCAAGAGCCTCTGGGAACTCTGAAGTGTAACATACATTGGCCTTTAAAAGACCCAATGCACCAGCCGGGCATGATGGCTCACTCCTATAATCGCAACACTTTGGGAGGCCGAGGTGGGAGAATCACTTGAGTACAGGGGTTCAAGACCAGCCTGGGCAACATAGTGAGACCTCGTCTCTACAAAAAATCAAAAATTTAGCCGGACATGGTGGTGCGAGCCCAGGAGGTTGATGCTGCTGTGAGCTATGAGTGAGCCGTGATCATCATGATCATGCCACTGCACCCTGGCCTGGGTGACAGAGTGAGACCCCCAACTCAAAAAAAAAGACTCGATGCACCGAGGCTGCGGCTCACACACAAATGCTGACTGTCAGAGCTGGAGAACTCTCAGAAATCTTCTGTCCAAGCCCCTAATTTTATAGACAAGGAAAATGTGGGCCTTTGAAATGGACTAACTACCTGAGTGGAGTCAGACTTAACCACAAGGCCATAAAGTGAGTCACTGGTGGAACCAAGATCAAAGTCAGATCCATTAACTCACAAGCCAGTGCTCTTTTTTAAACTGTACCAGGCACCACCCAATCCCTAGGAGGCATCCTGTTTAGGTCCAGGGACCCGCCAAAACCAGCTGCAGAGCTCAAGGAAGAATACACAGCTTAAGGCAAACCCACCCTGGGAACATGCACCCCACAGACCTCAGTCCTCCTCCTTGTGGGCATCAGGGCATCCCATGGCCACCCTCCAAGCCTGGGCCCAGCCTTCCTGGCTGTAGGCTGGCCTCCCTTGCCTCAGACAGCATTCCCAGCACAGTAGTCTCCCAGAGGCTCAGGAGGCTCTAACCCTTCCTTCAACCACCCCCTACCCTCCATCCCCCAAGTTGAAGTTCAAGTGGGCCAGAACTTCTAGGCATCAGGCTCAAACCCAGGAAGGACCTTACCTTTTCTCTTGATCATGGCTTCCAACATCTTGTCCTCCTCTTCCTCCCTGATATGAGAAAGAGAAGCTGAGTATGCCACAGGAGGAAAGAGCAAATAGTCTCCAAGTCCTTTCCAGCCTCCGTCCACACAGGGCTGAGCAAGGTGTGCTGGTCCTGGGGTGTGAGACTATGTCTTGGGCTCTGCCAGGGCTGCCCCACCCATGGGGGTCCTAGGCACAACCTGCTGTGGGCCCCTCACCCAGGAGCCCCCACCCCCAGCCACGTCACCTCTGCCGGTCCTCGTCCAGGCAATTGACGATGGCATTGCGCTGCTCGATGAGGGTCACAAGCTCCTGCATCAGCACCTTCTCCCGGCCCCGGTCCTCCTCTGTCCAGTCCTTTTCTGCCCGGGGAGAAAACCTGGGGGTATGAGTGACAGGAAACCCTCCTCCTCCCCAGGCCACCAGGAGCCACTGCCACTGCCTAAGTGCTGTGGGCAGGCTACAGGTCAACCCTGTGCTAAGTCCCGAGGGCACAGGAAGGAAGTGCCAGATGGGTGGGGCTCGCAAGTCCATGGGGAAAGGCAGGTTGTGACAGAAGAGACCAGGAAGACTAGGCTGCCTACCAACCCCCGCAAGGGGTCCCGGCAGGGCCAGCACAGCATAGGGTCTGCTCCAGAAGAGGCTAGCCCTGCCAAGGTTTCCTGCTCACCTTCATTCACCCCTCAACCAGTGTTCACTGGTGGCTTCTTGCCGGGGGCAGGATGTGGTAGACCGAGTGAGGAAGGGTGAGAGATAACGGGAAGCCCAGGGTCCTCATGCAGGAGAAGCAGTGTGACCCAAGTGGCATATCAGGACAGCGTCCAAGGCCGTGGAGAGGGTAGACTAGAGGGAATGCTGGAGGCAGGGAGCCCAGCAGCAGCTTTCCCTGACGTTGTGCACACCTGCCACCTCTCCGGCCTCTCCCCCTCGAGGCCCCAGACATCTCTCAGCACCATCCTCAGAGACCCACCTGAGCCTCGGTGTTCCCATCCTCCCAGTCCGCAGGCTCTGGGGACGGGCGCCCACACTTAGCCTTCCCTCCACAACATCTCCTGCCACAGACCTCCCCAACTTGAAACAAATATCCTGAGGCCCCTGAGTCACTGCCCTATTCTCCTATGGCCTCGCCTGACCAAAGTTCAGGAGCAGGTGGCCCAGACTAGTTCTGGGGACAGACCAGGGCCTGATTCATCACCCAAGTTCAAATCTCAGTCTGCCCCTTCCCAAGTCTGGGACCTGAGTAAGTTATGTGCCCAGTCTACACATGGGGAAACAGAGGCTCAGAGAAGTTAAATCTTTGACCAGCATCACACAGTGAAAGTAGAGTCAGCATTTGAACCTGGGCAGCTGGACACCCCCAAGCAATGGCCCTTATGGTGTATTATAGGGGTCCCCAATGCCTAGGCCATGGACCTGTAGCAGTCCAAGGCCTGGTAGGGACCCAGGCCACACAGCAGGAGGTGAGCAGCAAGCCAGCAAAGCTTCATCTGTATTTATAGCTGCTCCCCATTGTTTGCATTACTGCCTGAGCTTCATCTTCTGCCAGATCAGAGGAGGCATTAGACTCTGACAGGTGTGTGAACCCTACTGTGAACTGCATACGTAAGGGGTATAGGTTGCATGCTCCTTATGAGAATCTAATGCCTAATGCTCTGAGGTGGCGCTGAGGCAGTGATATTGCACTGGAAAGCGGCTGTAAATACAGATTAACATAAGCAGTGAGGTTTGACTGCAGAGAGACCATAATAAATTGCTTGCAGACTCTAACAAAACCCTATCAGTGAGTGGCAAGTGAGTTGATGTACTTCAACTATACAGCTGCATCTGGTGACAGGCTTTAAGTCGGAATCCAACACTTAATTTAGTCCACACGTGGCCCATCCATTATTTTATTTACCACTCTACTCTGTCCATGCCTCTTTTTTTACAGTGAGTTATAAAACTATTTCATTATATATTACAATGTAATAATAATAGAAATAAGTGCACAATGAATGTTATGTGCTTGATTCATCCCAAAACCATCCCCCACCCCCAGTCTGTGGAAACATTGTCTTCCATGAAACTGGTCCCTGATGCCAGAAAGGCTGGGGACTGCTGGTGTACTGGACTCGGGCCTCATAAACTAGCCTCATCCTCCAAAACAACACCTGGGACAGGCCAACAAGCCCGGGATGTGCTGCCACCACACAGGGGGCTGGAGAGGCAACAGCAGGTTGACCGGGGAGGCAGAGGTACTGCACCTATTCCAGTCACAAGGTGTTGCTGCGGCTCCCTCTGAGTGGTGGCCACACCCTAGCCTCCTGGAGATTTGGGAGTGACTCACAGATGGTAGCAAAGCCTGGGGCATTCTATGGCATCCCCAGGGACACTCCAGTCTCCCAAGTTCCCCAGTCAGTGGAGAGTTCCCTGCCACTGTCCCAGCAGGACTGTGTGTACAAGGACAGACCCAGGTCAGAGACACAGATGGACACCTAACCCCATCACCAATGGGCAAGTCCCATATTCCATCTATTAAGTGGTTGCAGTGGCCCACTGCCCAGGGCTGGCGCCATGCCTGGGCCATTAAGAAAGTGGTCAGGAAGCCCTGGCTCTTAGCTGACTCTCCGCAGTCCTGGGGTTTCCCTGCCTGCTGCTGTGGTTCACTGCAAGTGCCACAGGGCACGTAAGAGGCCCTCCCTTAACAAAGGC
Source organism: Carlito syrichta (assembly GCF_000164805.1). Classification (NCBI taxonomy): domain Eukaryota; kingdom Metazoa; phylum Chordata; class Mammalia; order Primates; family Tarsiidae; genus Carlito; species Carlito syrichta. Next base: position 28,410 of record NW_007074733.1, on the reverse strand, counting down.
CAAATCAGTCACATGATATCCATCCACCACCGGTGCCTCAGAGGGTGCAGGAAGTTTCTACATCCACTATCTCCTGGTTCCAAGAATTCCTGACGAGGTAGGTGCCTCCAATCCCATCTAATACTTGGAGCCATTGAGGCTCAGTGAGGCTAAGAAACCTGCCTAAGGTCACACAGCGAATTAGTGGCAGAACACAGGGCTGTCTGACCCCATGCCCAAATCAGGCCAGGCTGTTCATGGGCCTGGTGTTTACTGACAGCCTATCACCCCCCACCCCACAAATGTCTGCACCCCCACTGTCCTGTGGTTCCCTCTCCTGCCATGGCGCTAGCCTACTTACCACCTGCTACAATTTCTCCCGTCTCAAAGGTGATCCAGACAGCCCTTCCCTGCCCCTCCTCCTCTGGCCCTGTTTCCAGTCTGCTGTATCCCCCACTGGACCTCTATCCGTCCACTCTCCAGCTTGGAGGGGAAGAACCAAGCCCACTCCTCGGTGTCACCAGGCCCCGGGGCAGGTGCCAGGGGAATGCGGGTGGCTAAGCTCACCTGGCTTGTTGAGAAGGCACCGGAGCTCATACTCGACGTCAGCCTGGCGCTGCTCCAGGTTCTGCTGCTTGAAGCTAGGGAATGGGAACAAGGTAACAGTTCTGCCTGGGTCAGGCAGCCCTGCGCTGTGCTGTCAGTGATGACAGAGACAGGAGGAGGGAGGAGGCAGGAGGGCGAAGGTTCTAGTTCTAATACCTACAGATTTCAGGGAGGAAACCAGGGGCCATGGCGGGGGACTCACACATAGATGAGCTCGGACTCCCGCCGCACCAGAAGGTGCTTCTCGTGGATGAGCTTGAACCAGTCCACCAGCATGTCGTCCTCACGGCCCTCTGGAAGCCAGACACCCTCTGAAGCCAGGGCAGGCAGCCATTCCTGACTCCCCCAGGAATAGAGGCTCTGCCCCAGCCCCACCCGCCAGGCCACCCAGAGCTCCCGCACCATTCACACCACCACGCAGCTTCTCCTCCAGCAGGACCCCACGATGTTCCAGGGCATCCAGCTGGCGCTCAATGGTGTCCATCTCTCCATGGATGTCCTCCTCGGGAATGTACTGGTCAGCCTGGACCTGTCAAACGGCACCCTGGTCACCTGAGGATGGCCGACCCCTCCACCTGCCTGCCCTCCCCTGGCTCAGCTACTGCCAGGAGCTTTGTCCATTTTTCAGGCCAGCATGGGACTCTGCAGGCTCCAGCGCCCAGATCTTGCCCTCTGCACCAGCAGGGTAAGAAGGCAGGGTCTCGGTATGAGGGAGGGGTCAGTGTGGGGACAGCCACAAGCCCTGCATGCCACCGGTCCCAGCACCAATAGACACACCAGAGGGAGGCACAACTCCTGCCTTCATGGACACGCCTCCCCTTCTCTGCCACTCCAGGAAGGATATCACAATGTCGGTGAGAATGACCATGTTACAGAGATAAACTTGGGAACACTCTAATCAGTTTAAGTAGTAGCATATCACATGAGTGCTTTGTACTTGAACTACTGTAACAAATTAAACACACCACTCACTGCTCTTGGCTGGGAGGGCTGATCAGCTCTAAATCCCTGGCTGCAAGTTAGACCTTCCAGCTGGGCCGCCAGAAACCCTCTCTTGGGCCTCTGAGGGCAGCTGCCCAGACAGGGGCCTAAGTGTCCCATGGAAGCCTGCAGCAGCCAACTGGAGGGTGTGAGGCCCAGGTCAACTAGGTCTCTGGGAGCTCCCAGTTGGTACCTTGCGTTTGATAAGCGGAAAGCCATGTCCTGGGGCAGGTGGCCTCACTGGTCTGGATCCTTTGGTGGCCTTCTTTGTGGTTGGGGATGCTGCAGGTGATGGTTTTCGGTTAAAAGGATTCTCCTTGCAGGAAGACTAAAAGGAGGGAGACATGACAGACGATAAGTCGGGGAAGGGAGTAATTAAGACCCCAGCAGCCTGGTCGAGTGGGAATAGGAAAAGCAGGCCAGGACGGCAGGGCAGGAGGGCCAAGTCAAGGAGAGAGTCTCCCCAAATCCATCTCTGATGCACTCAGTCATTCAACAAATGTTTCTATTTCCAGAACACCTCCCATGTGCCACTGGTACTTCTCTTTTTCTTTCCTTTCTTTCTTCCTTTTTTTCAAAATCAACGACAGAGCTTGTTATGCATTCTTATTTAATTCTCACAGCCATCCTGCAAAGTGGTTATTGTAATGCCCATTTCACAGCTCTGTAAACTCAAGTTCAGAGAGGTTAAGCAATTTGCTTAAGGGCACATACTTCCCAAGGGCCCAAGTGGAAGTGAGAACCTATCAGTTTCAGGGCCCAGTCAGCCATCTAGCACTGAGGGGCCGTGGGACTGAGGGTGAGTCATTTAGGCCTCATCGCCACCATCCCAATAGGGACTCTGAGGCCCAGAGAGGTAAAGCTCCTCTCCTGGGGTCACCCAGCCAGGAAGTGCAAGAGCAGGGGTCCCCCACCCTCTGGCCAGCAGATGGAGAAGGATAGCTCCTTCCCTGGCTGAGAAAGACCCTTACCCTCTGCTGCCCAGTCCCCCACCTATACACCCAGAGCCCAGCCTGTGTCCTTCTATACCTCTAGAAAGATTCCTGGCCAGGTGCGGTGGCAGTAATCCCAGCACTTTGGGAGGCTGAGGCGAGAGGACTGCCTGAGCCCAGGGGTTCAAGACCAGCCTGGGCAACATGGTGAGACCTCATCTCTACACTAAATCACAAAAAATAGCTGGGTGTGATGGCGTGCATCTGTAGTTCCAGCTACTTGGAAGGCTGAGGTGGAAGGATCATCTGCGCCCAGCAGGCCGAGGCTGCGGTGGCCATGAGCATGCCACTGCACTCCAGCCTAGGCGACAGAGTGAGACTCCAACTCAAAAAAAAAGAAACAGAGGTGTCACCCTGGGCCCATTACACAGGTCTCACTTGAGGCCTGGGTGCTCCAAGGAGCTCTCAGCTGCTGGGGGCAGGGGTGGGGACTGTGTCAGCTCAAGGAGAGATTCGTTCAGGGTAGGAGCTGCTCTGGGATTTTTGAAGCAGGGAGTGAGCCTGGACCAGAATCTGGTTCCCACAGGGCAGCACCCATCTACTGGGACAGGGCGGCCACTCAAGAGCCCTGTCTCCTGCTCCCACTGCCTCTGAAGTTCTCTCCTCATCCTAGGGTGAGGGTGGGGTGGGGTCCCCCGGAAGGAGGCATACTTGGGGTTCTGCCGCTTCCCTCCACAAACACACCTGGGGGGGCCCAGCAAAGCCAAACAGTCCGGAGCCTCTGAGCCACTCCAGGCCTTCCAGCCTTTTCTCAGAATTCCCTCAGACCAACCTCCACACGGCTCAGGACAGGAAATGGGTTTAAAGGGGCTACTTAGCGGGGGAAGGGGTGAATACAAAGCAGACCCATCCCCCATCTCCCCATACCAAGGAACCCAGTGCCCAGGTGGCCCATGCACGCAGGAGGTGCTCAGTGACCCCAGCTGTCCTGGTTGATGATGGAGAGGGTGAGGGCTCTGGAGAAGAGAGTCAGCCCCTCCCCTCTGTGCTCTACCCCAGATTATCATCTTTCTCTTTTTGAGTAGTTTTATTCTGTCACCCAGGCTAGAATGCAGTGGCACAGACATGGCCACCACAACCTTGACCTGCTAGGCTCAAGTGATCCTTCCACCTCAGCCTTCCAAATAGCTGGAATCACAGGCATGGGTCACACCTGGCTAGCTTTTTTGATTTATTGTAGAGATGAGGTCTTGCCACGTTGCCCAGGCTGGTCTCAAACCCCTGGACTCAGGCAATCCTTCAACTCAACCTCCCAAAGTGTTGGGATTACAGGCGTGAGCCACTGCACCCAGCTGATCTTCTAGAACAATCTTTACACCTGTCTCCCTGAGCAGACTATGAGCCCCTGGAGGGCAAGGACAGAATCTTAATGCAGCTAAGCCCAGGGTCTGGCATCAACAGAGTCTGAGTAAATGGAAAGGTGGACAGAAGATGTGGGATGACTGGTAGCTGGTGAGTGGACCCCAAATAGGCCAGTGCAGGGGACAGGCAGGCAAACAGGGGCCTGGATGAGTAAGATATGGAGGGCCAAGGGAGAGGACAGGTGGCTAGATGGGTGGGGCCTCTGGCAGATGGATGGAAGGAGTTTGTGCCTCAACGAACAGAGTAGGGAGTGGGTAGATGGACGTAGCTAAAGCCACTCAAAAGTCAGGGGCCAGCAAGAATGGAAGGCCCTGGGCAGACCAGACCCACGTCCACTAGAGAGGACACAGATTTTAGTGGGGGTGAGACAGCACTCACCTTTACCTGCAGCTGTGGGGATGAGCTTCCGGGGGAAGGTGCAGGGCTCCTGTCTCCAACCAATAAGAGAGGGGTTGGGGTGGCGCCACTGCAAGGTTTGGCTGGCGGGGGCCCTGGGCTGCCCCTGGTCCTGGGGGCAAGGCCAGGGCTGGCTTGAGGTGTCCGCTCCACACTGGGCTGGACTAGCTCACCAGAGGAGGACAGGGAGGAGTCGGCAGAGAGGCTGGCAGGGTTTCCAGGGGTGTCAGGGGCATGGACTGCAGGCTCCGAGGAGCTCTTGGGCACAGCTGGCGGCTCCAGAAGCTTCCCGCCAGCAGTCTGGCTTGGGCTGTCTGACGACAAGCTCTCCACACTGAGGGCTGGCGATGGCGTGGCTGAGGGTGGCTCCGAGTGCGAGAGGCGGGAGGTGTGGAGAGCTGTACGGACGAGCAAGTGGGTGGTTGAGAGGGGTCACAGCCAGGGCTTCCAGCCACCACCTAATGAGCTCCACTCAACAGAACTGTAAGAGAGGTCCCAGAAACCCAAGCCCTCCCACATCTAGATGGGGCAAAGGCCCAGGGAACAGCAAGCACATGGCAGCCCAAAGTCTTGAAGTACATCCAGCCACTCAAGTTCAACCCATGCTCCTTGGGTGCTGCCTGCTGCTTCCCGGCATGTCTATAGACTTCATTCTCTCCTCCAGAGCGGTTGCTGTCTCCACTTGCCCCCACACCCCATGGCCCTTCCTGTGCCTCAGCAAATCACTCAAGGGCAAACTGTGGGGACCAGGGGATAAGAGTTTGGCACACAGGAAGGGTAGAGGAGGCGAGGCAGCCTCTTCTGTGCCTCCAACCTGCAGCGCCGAGGTGGGAAAAAGGAACAGGCAGCTCATGCAGTGGCCAGCTCTGGACCAGGCACTGCCGGGTATCAAGGATGACAGGTATGATGCTTCTCAGTACGTCACCCCCAAATTCCAGATGAGACAACAGACTCAGAAAGGAGATGGCACGTACCCCAGCAGGGGCTGGGGTGGAACCCAGCTGTGTCTTTCTCCAGGGCTCATGTCCCTTCACCATGCCCCAAAGTTGCCCACTACCTCCACTTAGACCAAACTCAGCTACGGGGTCCCAGGGCTCCACTCGGACCGCCTGACTACCTGTGTCTGGTCATCTCCACATGCTTTTGGCCCCACTGTCTTAGGGAGTCCCAGTGAGCTCTCAGATGCAGCCAGACCCAGCTACAGTAGAAGGTGACCAAGCCCAGGGTATAAGCTGACTGGGAGGAGAGAGCAAAAAGACAACGTGTCTAGGTGAGGGAGGAAGCCCTAGGCAGGGGAGGCACAGCACCCTGGAGCTGCTCACCACCATTTCACAGATGAGACTGAGGCAGGGAATGGCTCACCAGAGTCGCACACAGCCAAGTAAGAGCTCAAGTCACTTGGCAACTGCCTGGACAGGGACTGAGTTAGGCAGGACTAAAGCTAACCCCCACCGTTTGCCTCCGTGAGCCCCACCCTATGCTGTGCTAAGCACTTCGCTGGACAACATGTTTAATTAGCACCACAGGAAGGGAGAAAGGGATGAACTCTAAAAAGATTGTGTAGGTTCAAATCCTGCTTACGCACTGGGAAGCCTTAAGCAAATTACTTAGCCTCTCTGTGCCTCAGTCTCCTCACCTGCAAAGCAGGGGTGCTCAGTTTTACTCCAGGATTAAAAGAGAGGACAGCAGCCGGGTTCGGTGGCTCAGCCTGTAATCCCGCACCTTTGGGAGGCTGAGG
>NW_007074733.1:16477-22048 GCF_000164805.1 Carlito syrichta | reverse complement strand
GCAGATCAAGGCTGCGGTGGCCGGGAGCGGCCACTGCACTCCAGTCTGGGCAACAGAGTGAGACTCCAACTCAAAAAAAAATTTTTTTTAATAAATAAATAAAATAAAATAAAAAAGAGGACAGCAATTGGGCACAGTGGCTTTCGTCTGTAATCCCAGACTTTGGGAATCTGAGGCAGGAGGACTGCTTGAGCTCAGGAGTTCAAGACCAGCCTGGGTAATATAGTGAGACCTCGTCTCTACAAAATCAAAAAATTAGCTGGCCACGGGTGCACGTGCCTGTAGTCCCAGCTACTCAGGAGGCTGAGTAGGGAGGATCACCTGAGCCCAGGAGGTCGAGGCTATGGTGAGCCGTGATGGTGTCACTGCCCTCCAGCCTGGGTGACAGAGTGAGACCCAGACTCAAAAAAGAGAGAGAGGTCTCCTGGAGATGCTCCACCACACCTGCCCCAGCCCTGGGCCAACCCAGTGCCCCACACCAGAGTTCTAACTGTCAGGAGAGCTCCAAGAAAGGCACTCACCAAGTGGGGAGGCACTGGGTGCGCGGGGGGCAGGACGCTTCTTTGTCTTGGGACTGCTGGTGGGGGTGATGCCATACCAGGGGTGCAGGGACTTGGGTGTGGACTCCGGGTGGACCAGGGCAGGGCTGGTGGCCAGGCTGGGTACGGCCGTGGACGACTCCTCCTCCTCCTCCTCCTCAAAGGGGTTATAGGGCTTGGGCTCCAGGCCAGCTGCCGGACTGCATGGGGCCCCCTCCTCCACACCTCTGTCTTCCACCCGCTCGCTGTCCCGGCGTGGTGGCCCGGGGCTGCTGCTTGGGGGCAGTGGGGCTGGCTTCTTCTTTGGCTCTGCTTGCACCAGAGAGATCCATGGGGGGTCCTTCCTGGGGGCTGGTGTTCTGGAGGTAGGCAGGAGGAAGCAGAAACCATTAGCAGAGGCAAAGGGTCAGCTTCCTTCTCTGTGGACAGGTTTGAGATCATTTCTAAGGGGGTAGATGAGAAACTGCCCCTTCCCTTCTCCCACCCCCAGTCCCGGGGGGCCAGACTGAAATGAACTGTTACAGTCAGATCCCAACTGGGACCCCAGAGAAGGTGAACCTTCAAGTCACACAGCCCAGAAAAGAACCAACAAGGGGCTATGCCATTTATCAGCCATGTGATCTGGGAAAGTTGCCTGACCTCTTTATGTGTCAGTCTCCCCATATGATAAGTGGGGACAATAATCCCTGCCTCACAGGTGCTGGTGTGAGGATGCAGTGAGCTACCACATCCAGCACTGAGTGGAGCACCTGAACAACTAGCACAGCCAGTTTCCCTCGCTCCCTATAGACTGACCATGACGGGGAAGCACAGCTTCCAAAGAACAGATGGAGATAGATGTCCCCCCTGGGCAGAGGACTGAGAGCCAGGCATGACAGCTGAGCTTTTCCAGGTTTTTCTACACTGCCGCTTAGCCTCACCACAACCCTATGAGCAAGCCTGGGTCTCCCATGTTACAGAGGAAACGGCGGTGGAGGCAGCTGTCTCCACTGCACACAAAAGCAGGGACCAGGGAAGCAGGTCAGACGGGGGCAGCAGGAATTCCAGGATAAGCCACGGGGGAAAGGGACATGGGCACAGCTCTCCTTCCCTGCCCAGAGATGAGACTTATTCCTGAGCCCGACCCCACACATCTACAGGAAGTCTCACTCCCCACCCAGCCCCAGGTACCCCTATTCCCATCACCAGGACTCCAAAGGAGGAAAGCCTCTCAAGGACCGACGTACCCCTCAGACAGCTTGGGTGTCCCCCTTGGCTTAGGGACAGGCGGTTCATGAAGTCTTCCTAGATGGGAAAGGAGAGTGAGCCAGGCCTTCATGGGCAGAAGAGAGGGGCACCCAGAGAGTCAGCTAGAGTGCCTGCCTCACCAAGGAGTACCCCTCCTTCCTACCTGTCGGGCCAGGGCAACCTCACCTGTACCCTCACACCTCCCCAGCCCAGCCTCATGGAGATTAGATAAGCACCAAAGGCAACTGAGAATGGTCAGGGGTCAAGGTCAGGCCACCTGAGATCCCATTTGCAATTCATCTGAGAAGAGGGAACCCAAGTCCCCTCAGACATTTTCGTAGTGTGGGCAAAAACATCATCACCATTCAGCCCAGGTATCGCCTCCTCCCAGAAGCCTCCTGACTCCCTGGTGTCCTCTGTGAATCCCACAACAGTCCCCACTTCCTTCCCTCCATCTAAACAAGTCTTCTACCTCCTGCGGAAAGTCCTGTGTCAGTGCCTGTCTCCCCTCAACACTGGGAGCAACTTGAAGACACAAACAGGTCTGAACAGGATCCGTGTCCCCAGTGGCCAGCTCAGGGCTGGGCTCAGAGCCAGCCTCCACAGTGCCAAACAGAACTGAACAAATAGAACGTTCTGGTGCAAGTCCCAGAGTGGCTCTGAGAATCTCCTCCCACCAGGCCTCCACACCTCAGGTTTCAAGGAGCCTCATTTTGAGCTCATGGAAGCCAAGGTCATTTGGGAGGGTTCTGCCCATGAGATGGGCAGGGAGAATGGGTCCACAGAGAGGGGCGGGGATCTCCACCGCAGTTCAGACTAGCTCAAGGGCCTGCCCGCTCCCCCACCCCCAGCCGCCTTCCAGCTTCCAAGCTCTCCCCTGGCAGACAGGACAAGTATGCAGGCTGGGTGTGGAGGTCACCTGGAGTGTGCCTGTGGATGGGCCAGGACACACAGCAAGGACAACAACGGGCAGAATCTCAGAGACGCTGGGGATACACAGGCAAAGGTGGATGTACATTCACTATGAACCCTGAAACTGATGCCCACAAGACAGACACAAAAGAACACACAGAGCAGGCAGCTCAGGGCGGGGATCTGTGTGTGCTTTGTTTGTGCTGTGCCAGCTCCGAGAACAAAGCATGGCACAGAGTGGCACTCAGTAGCTCGGTGTCTGCTGCAGGAGTCCGTAACCTCAGAAACACAGGTAGCCTCAGCACATCAAAGTACAGAGAGGCGCGGAGGAGGCCTACAAACCCCCAGATGTACAGACACACTCACCCCACGTGCCCCACCCCAGCCAGGTTGCGCTCACCATTCACCAGCCCGCTGCCACCAGCCTGCTCCACCAAGTTCTCCTGCTGTAGACTGGAGCGGGGCCGGGGTGTGGGGGGCGTCGGGGCTGTGCTCTCAGAGGCCTTCCTGGGGGCAGGTGTGGGGCGTCCAGCTGGCGGGCTGGCCAGCTCCTGTGGTTTCCCGAGAACCAGGGGTTTGGTGGGGATCTGGGGCCGGGCCTCAGGGCTGGCCTTGGGTCCATCCGCCTCAGCCCCTACAGGTGCACTAGAGCTGGGACCACCTCCAGGGACTTCCTCAGCTTCTGCAAGTTGTTGCTGGTGCTGCTGCTTTAGCTGGAGGTGGGGCCCGGACCTAGTCCCCGATCGCACCCCTGGGCCCAGCCTGGCACAGTGCTCTGCACACACAAAGGTGCCCTCCTCAGGCCCACTCCTGTAAGCCCCGGGGACCAGGGTGCTAGAGCACCGCCGACACCTACAGAAGACAAGACAGGGGTTCACTTAGCCAGGCAGGCCAGCTTAGGCACCCGCTACCTCTCCACCAGTGGCCAAGGCTATTCCCTGCCTCACCACCTCCCAACTGCCAGCCCCCATCCTGACTCAATACCCTGGACTTCCTAGAGGAAAAAGAAAACAGTAACTGTCAGTAACAATAGGATCATAAAAATCACATGAAATCAGCAACAGAAATTGTGAAACATGCCTTCAGTTTATATTGCAAGAGGAAAGAAACAAAAGTTCCCCCCAGAGGTACTAGCCAGTGGGTGGGCTGCCACCCTCTAGTGGGCCAGGAAGTCAATTTAGTGGTTTTCACCAACCAGGTTTGGGTTTTTTGTTGTTGTTGCTTTGGTTTGCTTTTGAGTTAAGGTCTCATTCCGGACATGATCACCATTCACTGCAGCCTCAAATTCCTGGGCTCAAGTGATCTTCCCTCCTCAGCCTGCCAAGTGGCTGGGACTATAGGTGTGCACCACCATGCCCGGCTAATTTTTGGGGGGTTTTTTGTTGTTGGGTTTTTTTTTTGTTTGTTTTTTTTGAGTTGGAGTCTCACTCTGTTGCTCAGACTAGAGTGCAGTGGCATGCTCCCGGCCACTGCAGCCTCGACCTACTGGGCTCCGGCGATCCTTCCGCCTCAACCTTCCGAGTAGCTGGAATTACAGGCACACACTACCACGCCTGGCTGATTTTTTATTTATTGTAGAGATGAGGTCTCGCCAAGTTGCCCAGGCAGGTCTTGAACCTGCGGGCTCAGGCAATCCACTCACCTCAGCCTCCCAAAGCGCGGGATTACAGGCTGAGCCACCAAACCCGGCTTTGTTTGTTTTTGGTTTTTTTTTTTCTTTTTCTTTTTTCTTTTTTTTTTAAGTTGGAGTTTCACTCCATCGCCCAGACTGGAGTGCAGTGGCCGCTCCCAGTCACCGCAGCCTCGACCCACTGGGTTCCAGCGATCCTTCCACCTCAGCCTTCCGAGTAGCTGGAATTACAGGCGCGCGCTACCACGCCCGGCTGATTTTTGATTTATTGTAGAGATGAGGTCTCACTGCCCAGGCGGGTCTCAAACCCGCGGGCTCAGGCAATCCACTCACCTCAGCCTCCCAAAGACGCGGGATTACACGCTGAGCCACCAAGCCCGGCTTTGTTTGTTTTTTATAGAGATGAGGTCTCGCTATGTTGCCTAGGTTGGTCTCGAACCCCTGGGCTCAAGCAATCCTCCCACTTCAACCTCTCTGCTGGGATTATAGATACGAACCAATGCACCTGGCCAGTTTTCTTTTAATGAAATAGAATGAAATATATCAGAGTGTGTTATAAGGACAAATATTGCTTTGTGACACTCTTATTCCAACTGTGCATCTACTTACACAGTTTTACTTCAGGAAAATATTTATATCTAGTCACAGTGTCAAATGCATTCTTTTTTTTACTGGGAGCCACTGCCTGGTGGCCAGATGTGACTGTATCGGTGTAAACTGTTCCCCCCTTGAGACTTTTTCTCCACGAAACCTCAATTCTGCAATCAGGTTCCTGGGGTTTCAGACCCAGTTGTCCCTTTTTTGTAACATATAAAACGTTTCATAAATTTTCTAAGTTTTTGTGTTTTCCTTGCCTCTTATACCACTCTCTTAAAACCTGGCTTCCTGGCGGGCACGATGGCTCAGCCTGTAATCCCAGCACTTTGGGAGGCCGAGGCGAGAGAACTGCCTGAACCTGGGGGTTCAAGACCAACCTGGGCAACTTGGTGAAACCTTGTCTCTACAATAAATCACAAAAATTAGCTGGGAGTGGTGGCGTGTGTCTATAGTTCCAGCTACCTGGAAGGCTGAGGCAGAAGGATCGCCTAAGCCCAGCAGATCAAGGCTGTGGCGGCCCTGAGCATGCCACTCACTGCATTCCAGCCTGGGCAACAGAGTAAGACTCCAACTCAAAAAAACAACAACAGCCAGGCTCGGTGGCTCAGCCTGTAATCCCGCGTCTTTGGGAGGCTGAGGTGAGTGGATTGCCTGAGCCCACGGGTT
>NW_007074733.1:10767-16329 GCF_000164805.1 Carlito syrichta | reverse complement strand
GCCACTGCACTCCAGTCTGGGCAACAGAGTGAGATTCCAACTCAAAAACAAAAACAAAAAACAACAACAACAACAAAAATCTGGCTTCCCCCAGGAGCCTCACTTTAAGTAAGTTGTTACTGCACGTTTTTGTTTTTTTTTTTGAGTTGGAGTCTCACTCTGTTGCCCAGACAAGAGTGCAGTGGCATGTTCCCGGCCACCGCAGCCTCACCCTGCTGGGCTCCGATGATCCTTCCGCCTCAGCCTTCCAAATAGCTGGAACCACAGGTGTGTACCATATCGCCTGGTTAATTTTTTGATTTACTGTAGAGATGAGGTCTGGCCAAGTTGCCCAGCTGGACTCAAACCTGTGGCAATCATCTCACCTCAGCCTCCCAAAGTGCTGAAATTATAGGCGTGAGCCACTGCGACCAGTCATTACTTTAATTTTTTTTTAATTTAAGCCAGGCATGGAGGTGGTAAGTCCTATAGTTCCAGCTACTCAGGAGGCTGAGACAGGAAAATCTCTCTTTTTTAATTTTTAGTCAGAGTCTCACTCTGTCACCCAGTGTGGAATGCAGTAGCATGTTCACTGTCACTACAGCCTCAACCTGCTAGGCTCAAGCAATCCTTCCACCTCAGCCTTCCAATTAGCTGGAACTACAGGTATGTGTCACCATGCCTGGCTAATTTTTTTTTTTTTTTTTTAGTTGGAATCTCACTCCACACTCTACTGCCTAGGTTGGAGTGCAGTGGCATGCTCATGGCCACCCCAGCGTCAACCTGCTGGGCTTCAGCAATCTGTTAATTTTTAAATTTATTGTAAAGATGCGGTCTTGCCAAGTTGCCCATGCTGGTCTCAAACCTCTGGGCTCAGGCAAATCCTCTTACCTCCGCTTCCCAAAATGCTGGGATTACAGGTGTGGACCACTACACCGGGCTAGGAAAATCTCTTGAGGCCTGGAGTTTGAAGCCAACGAGGCAACATAGTAAGACCCTGACTCTTAAAAATAAAAAAAAGCTAAAAAAAAAGTTTTCTTCTCTCTTCAATGGCCTTTTTTTTTTCCAGAGACAGCATCTTGCTATGTTGAACTCCTGACCTCAAATGATCCTTCTGCATTGGCCTCCCAAAGTGCTGGAATTACAGGCATAAGCCACCATGCCTAGCCCAAAGGTGTTTAAAGTATACACTGCGCCTTAATCATTATTTGATAGTTAACCTTTAAGAGTTTGGGTGCTGGAAGCAGAACCCCTGAGTTCAAACCTTGTATTAGTCACAAAACTGTCTCTTTCTTCCCTCCCTAAGTCTTAACTTGCTCATCAGTAAAACAGAGAAAAGCAAGATGCTCTGGCACGTCTGGGTGCTGAATCCGTGGCAGTCCCCTCTCTGGTATCAGGGTGACAGGGGCTACCCCAGTCACTCACCGGAAGCAGTGCCGGTGGTACAGCTTGCCCTCGGCCAGGTACCGCTGCACCAGGTGCACATGCTGTTGGCAGGCGGCACACGTGCTGCTGGGGGCTCGGTGGGTGCCCTGCTCCGACAAGCTGCCTGGGGAGAGCTCTTCAGCCTTCAGGGAACAGGGTGGGCAGATAGGGGCGGGGACACGGTCACCAGCCATCCTGCTCAGGAGCACTCCATTCCCCCCACAACAGCCGCCATCCCTCAAGTATGCACCATGCTTCATGTGGATTACCATGAATAATCATGCTTCATGATTACCATGATTACCAACACTTTATCAGGAAGGGCCTAGGATGAGAGACAGTCACCACCCCCCAGATGAGGAAACCAAAGCCCAGCAAGGGGGAAAGCCTTGCTCAAGATCACACAGGCGGCCTGGAAACATAAAAATTCTGACGTCCAGCCCCTGGGGCCTCCCTCCCCACAGGCAGGCAGCTCCCAACCGTACAGTCCTGCTCCCTTGGCTGTTCGGATCCCCTCCCCCTCCTCTTTGGGTGGCCTCCCAAGGGGTTACTGTGCCCTCGAGCCCACCTCAACTGCTATCTTCTTTCCTAGAGCTGCAACAAATTTAAATTCCAGTTTCTCTCCTTCCAAGCACGGTGACTTTGAGCAAGGAGATCATGGAACCCCTGCCTGCCTCAGCCCCACACATCCTCACTGGCACCCACCCTGGGCCTGGCTCTCCTTGGCACCCCTCCAACAAGGAGCAGATGGCGGCAGGTGGCAAAAGCCCTTCCCACACTGTCAAGTGCTGTCCAGATGTGAAGGGCTGGTGACCTTGGAACAGGTGACCGGAATGTGGCCCCCACTTCCTTGCTGAGTGACCTTGGATAAGCCTCAGTGAGCCTCAGTTTCCTCATCTGCCTATCAGGGCCCATAATACCAACCTCCCTGGGTGGATGAGGGGATTAAATGAAATCATGCCATCCCAACAGGAATCAACAGGATATCTACTTTAGAAAGTGTGCGGCTCCTGACAGCCCCTGCTGCACAGTCAGTGTGGTGGACTGCCCTCTCTACCCTCGCCAGACCTGGCAACTCCTGACCCCAAGCCCTGGAGAAAAAAGCGGGGCTCCCTACCCGTACCATGGGGCTGGCCTTCTGACCCAGGGCCCCCCTGCCCTGGCCTGGCAAACCCTACTCCCAAAGCCAATGGGGCAAGGACAGGGAACATCCTCTGAACAACATCAGGAATAACCTTATCACATGACAGTTCCTGCAATGACAGTTGTCCCCCCAACTCAACTCACTCCCTCCACCCCCACCCCTCCTGTGACTCCAGACATCTGCCTACCTGAGCCCCATCTCCTGGTTCCACTGGAGTGGGTGCTACAGATGGTAGGGAGCAGGGCGCCAGGTCCTTTCTGGGCGGTGAGACGCCAGCTGCCAAGAGACAAAAAAGAGCCCTGAGGCAGGTGAAGGGCCTGGAGTCAGGCAGCCCCAACCTGGCTGAAGATTTGAGCTCTGCCGTCATCACCTTTGGGCAGACCACCTAGCACAGGGGAACAAGAGCAGGCTTCTGCCTCACATGGGCCAGGGTCGCCTCCACTCTCAAGCTATACACTGAGGACAGCCCATTTAATCTCACTGAGCTTCCATAAGATGAAGACAGTGATTCCCCCACACAGAGCCGACCTGAGCAACAGCACAACAGAGCAATACCAGAACTCCCAAGTGCTGGCGTGCGGCAGGACCGGCAGCTCACTTTCCATCAGGGCAAGGGAGTTGAGAGAAAGGACCACACTGTGCTGGCCTGAGAGTACAGGAGAGTGGGCTGGCCCCTGGGTGGACACGGAGCCTCCCTGCCTCACCCCAGGTGGGCAGGTGTGGCCAGAACTCTGTGTGCACTCCCTCACCAGAGGCCCACCCAACCCCACCTGATTCCAGCTCCTCTAAGACTCAGCACTTCATTACTACTTTGGTAGATATTCACTGAGTACCTACTCTGCACCCGGTGATCAAAATAAAACTCCAAAAGTCAGAGAACTATACACCAAAAAAAGTCATTTTTACTGTATAATAATTTTAAAAATAAAATCTAAGTTTCTTACTGTGATCTAAAATAGCAAACCGGGCTCGGTGGCTCAGCCTGTAATCCCCCACCTTTGGGAGGCAGAGGTGACTGGATTGCCTGAGCCCGCGGATTCGAGACCCACCTGGGAAACTTGGTGAGACCTCATCTCTACAATAAAATCAAAAAATCAGCCAGGCGTGGTAGCGCGTGCCTGTAATTCCAGCTACTCGGAAGGCAGAGGCGGAAGGATCGCCGGAGCCCAGCAGGTCGAGGCTGCGGTGGCCGGGAGCAGCCACTGCACTCCAGTCTGGGCGACAGAGTGAGACTCCAACTCAAAAACAATAAATAAGTAAATAAATAAAATAAAATAAAATAGCATTCACCAAATGTCAGGCCATAGGCCATAAATAAATCCTAAAATCCATTCAGTGAATGGCAACCACATTTAAAAGATAAAATAGAGCAGAAGCTATCTGTACGCATCACATGCTGCAAGGGGAAGAATCATTTCCTGACACTTGTTTTAGTTACATATGTGTACATGAACTTGAACTATGATCGGAAATTGATTTCTTACTGTGAGTCACGGTAAAAATTCTGAAAGCCCAGCAGCCTAATCAAGGGCCTAGGTGATCTTCCCACATGCCACCACCCGCTCTGTCTTCAACCTCCTCCCCCATCATTCCCCAGCAGCACACAGACTCCCCTCCACCCCCTTCCCTGCAACATTCCTCCCCAGATCTTCACAGGGCCGCCTCCTCCTCGTTTAAGGCTCAGTTAAAATGTCACCTCCTCAGAAAAGTCCTCCCTGATTACCCATCTCAAGCAGCCACTGCCCCCATTGCTTTTTATCACATTACCTTGTTTCCTTCTACTTGCTGATTTGTTCTCTCTCTTCCTCCCCCATCCACTAGCATGCAAACTCTGAGTCTTTCCCATGTGCAGTTGTATCCCCTATGTCTGGCACATAGTAGGAGCTCAATAAATGTTTAATGAATAAGTACCAGGTGCTGGGGTTATAGAGCTGTGAGCTAGACGGAGATGGTCTGCAGGGGAAGAAAGAAGAGTACTGACCATGTTCATCAAGAGGCGAGGGCTACAAGAGCACCTGGAATATCAGGGCAGGCTTTTTGGAGAAGGCAAAATGTGAGCAGGAAAGATACTGCCAGGGGGCAGACAGGAGGAGAACAGAATAAGGTATTTGGGGCAGGAAGCTCAGCAAGAAGAAAGGCTTAGCAGTGAAGGAATAAGATGCACCCAAAGAAGCACAAGAAATTCAACAACACAGCTGGACATGGTGGCTGACACCTGTAATCCCAGCACTTTGGGAGGCAGAGGCGAGAGGACAGCCTGAGCCTAGAGGTTCGAGACCAGCCTGGGCAACTTGGCGAGACCTCATCTCTACAATAAATCAAAAAAAATCAGCCGGGCGTGGTAGTGCACGCCACTACGTGGTAGTTCCAGCTACTTAGAAGGCTGAGGCGGAAGGATCGCTGGAGCCCAGCAAGTCGAGGTTGTGGTGGCCGGGAGCAGCAACTGCACTCCAGTCTGGGCGACTGAGTGAGACTCCAACTCCAAAAAAAAATTAAATTCAACAACACTATGGCTGGTACAGGGAGTGGCTCCAGCTGATGGGCTCCAGCTCTGGAAGCCACACTAAGAAGCTGGACGCCCCCCACCACCCTGTGGGTCAGGTACCCTCTTCTGATCTCCCACAGTCACTGGGCTTCCTTCACTCATGCCCTGGCTCTAGGACAGGGGTCGCTGTGATGTGCCCAGGGTCACAGGCACAGGTAAATACTCAGTACACTGCTGGGGTATCTCAGCCAGGAGCAGGCTCCAAAGTTACCTGGTCTGGTCAAAATCAAGGCTGGTGAAAATTGGTCAAAGTCACCCTTGAAATGCCTCTACTTGCCCAGCAAGTACAAGACAGAACCAGCCGGGGGAGTCGAACAGCCAGCTTTGCCTCCAGAGTTGATACATATCACTGCTTCCTTTGCTTGAGCAGCAAATGGGATAAAAATGCTTTGCAAATGCCGGGCTCAGTGGCTCAGCCTATAATCCCGCGCCTTCGGGAGGTTGAGGTGAGTGGATTACCTGAGCCCGC
>NW_007074733.1:10302-10747 GCF_000164805.1 Carlito syrichta | reverse complement strand
TGGGCAAGAGTAAGACTCCAACTAAAAAAAAAAAAAAAAATGCTTTGCATTTGGGGCCAAGTTGTATGAAAAGCACAAACTGTACCTTTATCAATGAGAATTCCCATGGGGTTGGGGGGCACTCCTACCCATGCTCAGCCCAACAGGGCTGCCCTCACCCACCAGGGTGCCCAATGAAGGTCAAGGAACCACCCCCACCCCACCCACCTGGAAGGTCCCAGAGAAGAGCTTAATAAAGAGAGATTTGGGTTTGGCTACAAGGAAGCCTATGGGAGCTATTATTGAACTGTGATTCTAACTAAGCAAGCTAAATCAATGAAATAAGAAGTAACAAGAATACTATTCATGAGTTCAAAATATGGGCCAGACACAGTTTTACAAATTTTCTTTTTTTTTTGAGTTGGAGTCTCACTCTGTCACCCAGACTGGAGGGCAGTGGCCACTC
>NW_007074733.1:8457-10282 GCF_000164805.1 Carlito syrichta | reverse complement strand
ATGCGCTACCACACCCGGCTGATTTTTTGATTTATTGTAGAGATGAGGTCTCGCTGCCCAGGTGGGTCTCTAACCCGCGGGCTCAGTCAATCCACTCACCTCAGCCTCCCAAAGGCGTGGGATTACAGGCTGAGCCACCAAGCCCAGCTCTAATTTTTGATTTATTGCAGAGATGAGGTCGCACCAAGTTGCCCAAGCGGGTCTCGAACCTGTAGGCTCAGGCAATCCTCAGTCTCCCAAAGGCGTGGGATTACAGGCTGAGCCACTAAGCCCAGCTACAAATTTTCTTTTTCTTTTTTTTTTTTTTGAGTTGGAGTCTCACTCTGTCGCCCAGACTGGAGTGCAGTGGCCGCTTCCGGCCACCGCAGCCTCGACCTGCTGGGCTCCGGTGATCCTTCCGCCTCAGCCTTCCAGGTAGCCGGAATTACAGGCATGCGCTACCACGCCCGGCTGGTTTTTTATTTATTGTAGAGATGAGGTCTCGCTGCCCAGGCAGGTCTCGAACCCGCGGGCTCAGGCAATCCACTCACCTCAGCCTCCCAAAGGCGCGGGATTACAGGCTGAGCCACCGAGCCCAGCTCAAATTTTCTTATTTACTCCCCACAGTCACCCTGCAGATGGACTGTTCTTTTTTTTTTTTTTTTTTTTTGAGTTGGGGTCTCACTCCATCACCCAGACTGGAGTGCAGTGGCACATTCACGGCCACCCCAGTGTCAACCCACTGGCTCCAGCGATCCTTCCGCCTTAGCCTTCCAAGTAGCCGGAACCACAGGCGTGTGCTACTGCACTTGGCTAATTTTTGATTTATTATAGAGATGAGATCTCGCCAAGTTGCCCAGGCTGGTCTCAAACCCAGGAAATTCACTTGCCTTGGCCTCCCAGAGTGCTGGGATTACAGACTGAGCCACCAAACCCAGCCAGATGGGCAATTCTTGTCCCCATGCAAAAAAGAAACTGAAGTAGAGCAGCTAAGTAACTGGTTCACAGTCACCTAGAGATCAAATGGTAGAGCAAAAATATCAAGTTGTTTTTTTTTTTTGAGTTGGAGTCTCACTCTGTCACCCAGACTGGAGTGCAGTGGCCGCTCCCGGCCACCGCAGCCTCAACCTGCTGGGCTCCGGCGATCCTTCCACCTCAGCCTTCCGAGTAGCTGGAATTACAGGCGAGTGCTACCACGCCAGGCTAATTTTTTTATTTATTGTAGAGATGAGGTCTCGCCTGCCCAGGCGGGTCTTGAACCCACGGGCTCAGGCAATCCACTCACCTCAGCCTCTCAAAGGTGCGGGATTACAGGCTGAGCCACCGATCCCTGCAAAGATCACGTCCTTAACGTCCATCCTAGACTGACTCTCACCAAAAACTCTGGGGTCTAAAAATACTTTCATTTTTATTAAAATATACATAATGTCAGCTGGGCACCATGGCTTTTGCCTATAATCCCAGCATTCTGGAAGGCTGAGGCAGGAGGACTGCTTGAGATCAAGAGGTTAAGACCTGATTAGGCAAAATACCAAGAGCTTGTTTCTACAGAAAAATTTAAAAATTAACTGGGGTGTGGTGGTCATGCCCATAGTCCCAGCTACTGGAGAGGCTGAGTCAGGAGGATCACTTGACGTCAGAAGTTCGAGGCTGCAGTGATCTATGACTATACCACTGCACTCCAGCCTGGGTAACACAGTGAGACCCTGTTCAACTATCCTTTTTTTATTAAAAAAAAGGTTAATGAAATATACAAGCCGGGCTCAGTGGCTCAGCCTGTAATCCCGCACCTTTGGGAGGCTGGGGTGAGTGGATTGCCTGAGCCCACGGGTTCGAGACCCGCCTG
>NW_007074733.1:2021-7864 GCF_000164805.1 Carlito syrichta | reverse complement strand
ACCTCAGCCTCCCAAAGGCACGGGATTACAGGCTGAGCCACCGAGCCCGGCTCATGTTTTACTTTTTATTAAGCAAAGAAATTCCTCACTACATAAAACACTTTTTTTTTTTGAGTCAGAGTCTCACTCTGTCGCCCAGGCTGGAGTGCTGTGGCATGCTCACGGCTACCGCAGCCTTGACCTGCTGGGCTTAACTGATTCTTTCGCCTCAGCCTTCCAAGTAGCTGGAACTACAGCCATGCACCACCACGCCTGGTTAATTTTTTTTTTTTTTAAAGCAGGATTTATTGAAAGGACAGAGAAGCCCCCACAGTGGGAGAGGACCCGATGGAGTTGCCCTAATTTTTTGATTTATTGTAGAGATGAGGTCTCACCAAGTTGCCCACGTTGGTCTCAAATCTCTCGGCTCAGGCAATCCTCTCGCCTCCACCTACCAAAGTGCTAGGATTACAAGCATGAGCCACTGTGTAGGACTAACACTTTTTTTTTTTAAAAGATGGGCTGGAATTGTCTAGATGGACAGAAGAGACAGGAGGAAGGACTAAAATGGGTTCTACCCAGGTCCCATGGACAGCAGTAACCCAGCATAGCACTCAGGACACCTGAATTCTCATCCTTTTTGTGTCCATGTCCTCTCTGCAGAAGGAGAGGTCCAGAAGCCTCAGAAGAGGTTCCTGCACGGGGATGCCCAGTGACCTGACTCGGAGCAGGGAGGCAACCTTACAGCCCCCACCCCCAGTTCCCCAGCCTCTCAGTTCTCAGGTCTTGAGGGTCACTTCTGTGGAGGAAACTGCGTAATAGCTCCATAAGACAGGGTGGCTGCCCTGCTAAAAGACAAACTCAGGGAAGTGCCTGCAAACAGGAAGTGAGGCGAGTGCCAGGGAGGTGAACTCACACAGCACATGAACTCAGCCTGTTTTGTCTCCTCTAACGTTACTGTGTTCTCTTTTTGGTTTATGTGTTTGTTGCCCATCTCCTCCATAAGACTGAACAGTGATCACATTCACAGTTACGCACCCAGGGCCCAGCACAGGACTACTTTACTCAAGAAATATTTGAACAAGTGAATGATGACGTGAATGAATGATCAGAAAACAAGTCACTTGTCTGCAGCTCAGAAAACAAGTAGCAAACAGCCCCAGGGCCACTGCCCAGGCCAGCCTCCCTGAAGGGTTGCACTCCCCTCTCACCTTGGTCGGGACTGGAGAAGTGGTTGTAATACTGGGACACATAGGTCATGATGCTGAGGCAGTCGGGGACACTCATGGAGACCATGTCATTGGGGTCCAGGAGAGCAGGAATTCCCAGCTCCTTCTCGGCCACTTCAAAGGCCTGGGGTGGGGGCAGGTGCCAGGGTGGGCGCAGGAGCAGCCGTAGCAAGAAGAGGAGGCCGAGGAGGAGGCAGTGTTATGGGGAGGCCTCAGCCTAGGCCCGGCTCCCCTCTGTGGGATGGGGGGACTGGGCTACCCTCAGTTCTAGTCCCGCCCTGAGCCCCAGTTGATGGCCTGGAGAAAGGAGAGCCTGATGTTCCAGGCACTAGGGTGCTTACGGAGAGCAGGGAGTGGGGACAGCAGCAGGCCAGCCCTTCTCTGGAACCTGCAACCCATGTACAAGGACGGCTGCCCTGGGAGAGCCCCCTGCCTGTGTTCCCAAACACACACACATACACACACACACAGCCACACACACAGTCACACACATACACAGCCTCTTGGGCTTCCGCCTTTCTGGGGACTTACCAAACGATTATTCTCGAAGACATTTTCCTTGGAAAGCGAATCAAAATCTCTGCAACAGGAAAAGGAAAAGACAGGAAGATTAGCTGGGAGTGGTTGTAAGTGTCTGTAGTCCCAGCCTCTCAGGAGGCTGAGGTGGGAGGATTGTTTGAGGCCAGGAGTTTGAGGCTGCAGCAAGCTATAATCATGCCCCTGCATCCCAGCCTGGGTGACAAGCAAGACCCTGTCTCCAAAATAAAAATAAAGAGAGGAGGACTGATGGAGAGAAGAGGTGATGGGGGTGGGAGTATGTGTCAGAAAGGAGATGAGCAGAGGTGACCTCATCCCAGCCAGCATCGGCCTCAGCGGGGTTGGGGGAAGGGGGTCTGTGGATTGCTGAGAAGGCAAATGAGGCAGCAAGCACTTGCTAATAGAGCTAGGGCAGCCAGGTGGGGACAAAGCAGAGCTCAAGGCTTTGGAGGCATCCAAGCAGAGGCTGGGAATGACTGGGAAAGAGCGGGACTTCAAGTCCAAGCTTTCAAGATGAAGATCCCTTCCCCCTCTCCGCAGGAAGCCATATCCTGAGTCATGGCAAAGACACAACTAAGCCCAGGACTAATATTGTAGCAATAGGGTACCTGCAGATTGCAGGACTCACATAGTGCACATGTCGAGCGCCAGTGTCTCATTTACTCTATGTTCAGAGTAACTCTATTTGGCAGGAATTTATCTCATTTTACACATGAGGACACTGAGACCCACAGAGGGGGAGACGCTAGCCCTGGGAATCCACACATCTGGCCTCTCAGTACACGTCACAGACTAGGAAGTCACACCAGCTTGCTGAACTCAGCCCAGCCCAGCCCGAGATGAGTGTTTCTCTGAATGGGGCCAGGAATAGGACAAGTCTGAACCAGAATGGAAACAGTGTATATGCCAGGATTGCCAGCACTGAATGGTGGATCAACACACCGGCCACTCCTGGGGACAGCTTCCCTTGGGGGAGCACTGTGGGATTTTCCAGTTTCTAAGCTGGGACAGGTGAGAGGCAGAAAGGCCCACTTGGGGGCCGGCTGGAGACAGCCTGCTGGCCTGCTGGCTTCGTTTATCCTCCTCCTTCCCTTCCCCATTCCAGGCAGCTGGAGGAGCTGAAGCCAGCCCAGGCTCCTGGGTGCACCCGCGTGCAACCTTGTCCTTCTATGGCTGAAAACTGCAGCCCTGACAGCCCCCGCTGGGGAGACCCACAGACAAGACAGGCTGCTCCACCCCCAGGCCTGGATTGGGGCCCTGGAAGGGGGGAGAGGGGGCCTGGGTCCGTGGACCCAGGTAGGAAAGGGTAGCTTGAGAGCCCTGGAAGGAGTCTGGTGCCCTAGAGCTGGGTGGACTCCAGAGAGGGGAGAGATGACTAAGTCTATGGCCCAGCCCCTTTTGCCACCTCTGGTCAAGCCACTTCTCCCTTTGGCTGCCTCATTCACTCCACTCCCCTTGTTCGGCCACGGCCTGCAAGTGTGACCTTGGCAAGCTATTTAACCTCTCTAAACCTGTGTCCTGGTCTGTGCCACTGCGAACAGGGCAAGGGAACACCAGCCCCCAAGACAGGCTTGTTCCAAAACCACATGAAACATGCTTAAACCCCCTGGAGAGGTTTAAACTTGTCTCAGGCATTTATTCTGGTCTCCCAGCAGCATTTCTAGAAGGTTGGGGTCACATTTTATTCCCCTGTGCCCCCAACTCCCTACACAGTTCTCAGTATTTATACACACTCAGTAAACGTTTGTTGAATGAGTAAGTGCTGAAAACAGTGTGAAAACCGTAAAACCCCCAGGATGCTGCAGGTTTCCTCCAACTTCTTCTCCCACCTCCATCTCTGTCTGTAATCAACATCTGTGTTTTGGTAACACAGATCTTTTCTGAGAGTTTTCAGAGGCCCCGGAAGTTCCACTTGGCTCTGGGAAAGATAAAGACATCAAAAGGAAACCCACATGGTCCCTGCTCTCCAGGGGGTTTAAGCATGCTCAGATGGGGCAGAAGCAGCAGGGACCCTGCCCTTGGTGGAGGCCTGGGCCAACGCTGGTTCACCAGGCGGGCCCGCAGCTTCCAAAGCCTTAACAACTTGATGAGATGATTCTTGTTCTCATCCCTGCTACCCATATTCTCACAGAGATCCTCTCCGGCCCATCGCTGAGGCCTTCCCTATGCCTTACATGCAACCCAAGCCTCGGCTCTCCTGTGCAATGGACCTCACTCACAAACGCCTGAATAAGACTGTGGATCTCTTCACAGAAGGGAAGCCACCCTCCCTCCACACCTTCTCCAGCTACATCGCTCTCTGGCTTAAAACGCCCCCTCCTCAGCCAGCAAAACAGGCCCTTGGCAATCCTGCCCTACTGCGTTTCCTCACTGTCTCATGCATTTCCCACTCCGCAGCATGGCGTCTGGCTCTGCACATACCTCAAATCTTGGACCTTTGCTCCTTGGAGACCTCAGGAGGTCTCCCCAGGCTGGGCCCTCTGATAGAGCACAGGAATTGTCACCACTGTTTACACATCTATAGGTTTTTTTTGTTTTTTGTTTTGTCTGTTTCATTGGTTGGTATTTCTTTTACCTGGTAGTGTCCAGCACAGAGTCATAATTCTACAAATACGTGTTGGATAAATGAAGGAATAAAACATTGCCATCATCTCCCTACTGCCCAAAACACCTCTTATAATGTCTAATGTTAACTGACTGCTTCTCACCTCATGTAACCCTCCCAACAATTTGGTAGGTAATGCCATATTACCAACCCTACCAGAGATCTGGCAACAGACCCCCAAGACTTGGAGAAGCTGAACACAAACCAGGTGGCCTCCTCTTTGACACCACCAGGCTCAGGCCCACCAAGTGGCTTAACTTGACACCTAAGTCCCTTTTCACACTAGGCCCGTTCCTGCCTCCTGCTCCCCAGACAAAAGAGAAAATCCCTCAAGCCCTCCACTCCAACACACAGGTTCAATCCTTCAAGACGCTCCCCGCCATTCTTCAAGCCCCTGCTCCTGAGCTCCCAAGTGCCAACCCTGCGCCTAACCCTGCGCCTCTCTTAGTAGAGCTGTTGCATGCCCCACAGCGAGCAGCAGTCCACCTACACCCCCATCTCATCTTGTTCCCTTTGTGTCCACACCCTCCAAAACCCTCTCCTGCAGGGCCCGACACAGGGCCCAGCCCACCACCCACAGACACTGTACTGTGTGTCATGGTGAACCACCAGCTGCGCCATCAAATCCCCAGGCAGTCCTTGCAAAGGCCTCCCAGGTGCTGCCCAGTGCCTGTAGCTCTGGAGGTGGAACATATGCAGAAAGACTCCATCTGCCAGGCTGGGGAACCTGGCAGGAGGCTGTGGGCAAGAGAGGCGAGCACCATGACTCTTGTCCCTGATTTACAGATGAGACCTGAAAGCATAAGGAATGATGGCACCAGGTAAACTTCTGCTCAGTGTTTTAGGAATGAATGGATGAAAGGAGCAGAGGTTCCAGGACCCAAGGCAGAGGGAGGTGAGACAGACAGCAACTCCCCACATAACTGCTCTGGGGGTTCCAAATACATTTGCCCATGAGAACCTCACTGGCCAGCTCTGGGCAGGAAGAGGCCATTTCACCACCTGAAGCAGCCGGTTGGTGGCTCTCAATCGGATCCTATGATTCCAAGTTTTCCCGAAGCCATCTGTCCTGACTAGCCTTCCTTGGCCCACCTGCATGCCCCACTGAGGACAGCAGGGCCATAGAGCACACCTGCGAGGCAGCTCTGTGTCCTAATTGGGGAGGCACAGGAGGAGCCTGGTCTCCATACATTCATCCAACAATGGTTCATCTGGGGCCTCCTCTGTACCAAGAACTGCACCAGTGTCCTGAAGACAAGATCCCACTGGGGAATCGGGGAGGTGAGGGTTCACCTGCACTCACAGAGCCCCAAGAAGGAACAGCCCCCGATGCTTCGTGGGGGGAGGGCCGCTCAGGGCGCCTGCTGCAGGGGAGTTTCGCGGAGAGGCCCAGGATCCCCCACGAGGGCTCAGTGCCCCGTCAAAGAGAAGGTCAAGGTCCCGTGGGCGGGGTCGGCGCCCCCGGCGGAGGGTCCCCCAGGGGGCGCGGGCGG
>NW_007074733.1:0-1027 GCF_000164805.1 Carlito syrichta | reverse complement strand
GAGTCCCCCCACCGCCCCAGGGAGGACTGTCCGGTCACCACCACCACCCCCAGCTGCCCGCCGGAACGCTCCTGCCCTCGGAGGCCGGACACCTCCCTCTTCTCCCGTCCTGCCTCCTTCCCACTCCTGAGGATCTGCACATTCTGAAACGGGGGAGGCAGTTCCCCTGCAGACCCGCGAGCGTGCCCAGGTGGCCGCAGGCTTCCCTCGCCCTGTCTCCTCACTCGAAAGGCCCGCTGAGCTCCTCGCAGTTTTCCCGTCCAGTCCCCTCCTCCGTGGCCTCCCAGGGAGACCCACGCCCCGCTTCACCACCCTCAGTGCCCCTCACCCCTCCCCACTGGGGTCTGCAGCCTTAGAGCCCAGGTGGATTGGGCTCCTAGGGAAGGAGCTAGGGGACGCGGCCTCTGTCTGACAGGGCATCTAGGCCATTCACATCTGTCCTCTGAACCTCCCAGCCTCATTCTCCGCCTGCTCCCCGGTTCAAGACCCCAGCAGCCCACCCTCTGGCAGAGGCCTGTCCTGGCTCTCAGCGGATGAATCAGCCTCCATTTGCTGCAGAAGCAGTGATGTCCCTCTGACCCATGCAATAGCTTTCTGGAATGGGTCTGTCCCTCCCTCCCAAGGAAGCAGCAGGGTCTTAGTCATCTTCACCACCCCTCAGCACTCAGGGGCAGTAGAAAGAACAGGGCTTTGGAGTCGTATTGACCCAAGCTAGACTCCTGAATTTTTCCATTCCTTCAGCCATTTGACCTTGTGCCTCCCAGAGGTTGGTTCCCATATCTTAAAAATGCAGATAGCCGGGCTCGGTGGCTCAGCACCTTTGGGAGGCTGAGGTGAGTGGATTGCCTGAGACCGCGGGTTCGAGACCCGCCTGGGCAGCGAGAACTCATCTCTACAACAAATCAAAAAACCAGCCGGGCGTGGTAGCGCCTGCCTGTAATTCCGGCTACTTGGAAGGCTGAGGGGGAAGGATCGCCGGAGCCCAGCAAGTCAAGGCTGCGGTGACCGGGAGCGGCCACTGCACCCC
>NW_007074732.1:0-758 GCF_000164805.1 Carlito syrichta | reverse complement strand
AGAACTGCAGGTGTGCACTACCATGCCCAGCTAATTTTTGATTTATTGTAGAGACGAGGAGGTCTCACCAAGTTGCCCGGGTGGGTCTCGAACCCGCGGGCTCAGAAAATCCACTTACCTTGGCCTCCCAAAGTGTTGGGATTAGAGACTGAGCCACCGAGCTCGGCCTCTCTTTCCCTTCTTAACATACTGCTCAGGAATCATGCTTCCCCTGAATAATGAATTGGACTCCATTCTCTCTAAATGCTGTACGGACTCTCAAAACATTCGAGGCTAGATCAACTGGGTTCAAGTGTTTGTTTATGGTTAGTTGCATCAAAGAGACTTTTTTTTATTAGTGCAAGTGTTTTAATTTAAGGCAGCAACCTGGCTATGGCCCCTTGTCTTTATTGTCTGGTGTCTACTTCAGTGTCTGGCACAGAGCAGGGCTCAGTCAACGTTTTTATCCCATTCATTTGGTTGAATGAGCCAGGATTTCTTCTGTGGCAATTCCCCCAAAACACTGAGAGCTCTCAGCACACAGGAGCCTCTGAGATGTAGCACTGAATGACTCAGCTAAATAAATGTTCATTCCCTGAGACCCTTGATGGAAGAGCCTTCCTAGTCAAACCAAACCCCACTCTTCGTGTGTCATGGCTCCTTTTTGTTCTCATTCTCCCTGCCCCTTCATCCTAATGTGTTTAATATATATCCTCTTGTTTATATGTATTTTCTGCAGAACTTACCTTTAGTGTAAATGTACTTTCCTTTTTTTTTTT
>NW_007074731.1:0-823 GCF_000164805.1 Carlito syrichta | reverse complement strand
CATACAACTGTCACGACACTTTGGGCATTTGAGGAAGGTAGAACAACCCCAGCCCACCCTCTGTGGCTCTCTGGGATTAAGTAGATCCTTGAAGGCCCAGGAGTTCCTCAAAGCCAGACTCGGGGAAACAGGTGACTCGGTCAGATAGAAAGGGTCAGATCTGAGGCTGACTCTAGCATTTCCTCCTCCAGAACAAATTCAGGGACTCTAGATTGGAGCCTGTACCCTCAGCTCTGCTGGCAGCAACACCGTCTCCAGCCCAGAGGTCCCATTCTCCACACCAGCCACCACACCCAGGAGTTTCCCCCTTGGCTAGAGAGAACTTGGAGGTGGTAGAAGCCAAAAGGCCCAGCTTTTCTTCTGGGGCTGTGTAACTGGATCCAGGCATCTTACTCTCCTCTCTATGCCCCTAAACTAATTCACACTGGCCCTGTTACTGAAAGGAGAAATTCCTGGGGGTCGGGAGCTTTGGGGTGACAGGTAGGGATAAAGAGACCTGAGGAAGACAACTGGAAAGAATGCAGGAGCAGGACCTGGGGAAGCCTCCGCTGCTGCCCAGAAATCCTCCAGCACGTCCGCTCCGGGTCAGGAATGTGCCGCTCCCCACCAACCTGTTCAGCACTCCCTGCCCAGTCCAGCTCCATCTGATAGGAATGATCGCAGAGGGCTATTCGGTCTGGGAGAAAGAGAGATAGCCTTCCCCATTCCCCCACCCCCACCATGATGAAGAAAACAAGGGAGGTAGGTCACAGACAACAGCAACACACATTAATCTGGAAATAATTCTGAAGAAGATGGAGACATTCCGCTCCCTCAAGATCGC
>NW_007074730.1:13435-14333 GCF_000164805.1 Carlito syrichta | reverse complement strand
AAAAAAAAAAAAAAAAAAGTGTCAGACATAGTGGCCAAAGTCTATAATGTCAGCGCTTTGGGAAGAGAGGTGAGAGGATTGCCTGAGCTCAGAGGTTCGAGACCAGCCTGGGCAACTTGGCAAGACCCATCTCTACAATGAATCAAACAAAGCAGCCGGGCATGGTGGTGTGGGCTGTATGTAGTTCCAGCTACTCGGAAGGCTGAGGCAGAAGGATCGCCTGAGCCCGGTAGGTTGAGGCTGTGGTGGCCATGAGCGTGCCTTCTGCCTCAGCCTTCCAAGTAGCTGTGGTGGCCGTGAGCATGCCACTGTAATCCTCCCTGGGCAACAGTGAGATTCTGACTCAAAAAGTAATAATAATAAAATAAATAAAAGGTAAACCTAAAAAATCTTTTTTGGGGGGAACTTATCCTAGATAATTCATATTCCACTGTGGAATGTCTTCTCTATAGCAGGGAATCACAAATATGTATTGATTAAAATTAAATTTTATATATACTATTATAAAACCATGTCTAACATGGTGGCTGACACCTGCAATCTCAGCATTTTGGAAGGCTTGAGGCCCAGAGTTTGAGACCAGTCTGGGAAATATAGTGAGACCTTGCTTCTAAAAAAAAAAAAATGGCGGGGCGTGGTGGCTCAGCCTGTAATCCCAGCTCTTTGGGAGGCTGAGGTGGGTGGATTGCTGAGCCTGTGGGTTCAAGACCCGCCTGGGCAACTTGGGGAGACCTTGTCTCTACAATAAACCAAAAATTAGCCAGGCGTGGTAGCGCGTGCCTGTAGCTAGAGCTACTTGGAAGGCTGAGGCGGAAGGATCGCCGGAGCCCAGCAGGTGGAGGCTGTGGTGGCCGGGAGTGGCCACTGCATTCCAGTCTGGGCAACAGAGTGAGACTCC
>NW_007074730.1:11579-12444 GCF_000164805.1 Carlito syrichta | reverse complement strand
CAGCATTACAGGCACGCGCTACCATGCCCGGCTGATTTTTTGATTTATTGTAGAGATGAGGTCTCGCTGCCCAGGCTGGTCTCGAACCCGTAGGCTCAAGCAATCCTCTCACCACAGCCTCCCAAAGTGCTGGGATTATAGGTGTGAGCCACCACACCCAGCCTCTTCTTTTACTTTAAAAAAAAAAAAGGTGTAATTCCAGCACTTTGGGAGGCCAAGGCAGGAGGATTACAAGTAGTTGTTTCCAGACTAAGAAGAAAGAAACAGGCCACCTGCATCGGCCACTCTGAGCCTTCTCAGGCCGACACCATTTTCAAAAGCCTGCTAGGAGAAAGCTTCCTCCCCTGAGTCTCAGACCTACCTGCAGTGGGGGGTAGGGAGGGACCCAGCAGGTAAGCAAAACCCAAGCGCCCCACTTCCCAGCCCCCTCCTGGACCTCGGCAGCCCAGAGCTATGTCCTTCAGGGGACCCCGGTTACCTCAAGCTGCTCCAGAAACCGTAGGCTGTTTGCTGGGGGGCGCCCACACTGTGCAGAGCACCAGAAAAGCTCACTTCCTGTCAGGGCAGGTTTCACTTCTGTCCTGTGTCACATGGGCGTCTGAGGATGGCAGAGGAGAGAGGGTGAGACAGCCGGAGTATCTTGGCTTGTGTCTGTTCCTGTGGGCGTTTGTGTGTTCTCGTGGGTTTGAGTTGTGTCTGTTTGGAGGAGTATGTGTGCATCTTTGGGCATGCTGTGTCTTTTAAAAAGTGCAGAACATGCCAGGCTCGGTGGCTCAGCCTGTAATCCCAGCACTTTGGGAGGTCAAGGTGAGTGGATTACCTGAGCCCACGGGTTCGAGACCTGCCTGGGCAGCGAGACCTCATC
>NW_007074730.1:10739-11559 GCF_000164805.1 Carlito syrichta | reverse complement strand
GCGGAAGGATCGCCGGAGCCCAGCAGGTGGAGGCTGTGGTGGCCGGGAGTGGCCACTGCATTCCAGTCTGGGCAACAGAGTGAGACTCCAACTCAAAAATAAATAAATAATAATAAACAAACAAATAAATAAATAAACAAAAGAAGAATATGAAATATATAGAGGTGCAAGGATATGTCACAAATGGAATGTTTGGTCATCATTAAACTACATTAATTCCAAAATTCTTTCCAACTGGCACTCCATATTCTATGGTATGTCCAATGCCAAGAGAAAATTCTCCAGAAGAACTAGTATCAGCAGTACTCAGTTACGGTGGGGGCTACAGCCCGAATCAGAGTGCTGGACACCCGAAGAATCCCTTCCACTTCACCAAGTCCTTGACTCTTCTCTAACTACAATGTTTGCAGCTGAAGTCTCCACGGCAAGAGAACAGGGCCTGCCATGTCACATCCCACCTACCCCATGCTGCATTCACCATTCAACGGTCCTGGTTCCCTTGTTCCTCTATCCCTCATGACACATAACAGGCCACCAAGTTCCGAAAGCAACATGTCCCAGCACCTGCAGACTTTTCCTGGCCTGGCCGACACAACTTTCTCTAATGCTGGTCAGGACCAGCCTGGTTGAATACTAGGAAAATAATTACTGTCTACTTCATCTTCCCTCCCTCCACAAAATTCTTTTACTTTTTTTGTTTGTTTATTTTGAGTCAGAGTCTCACTCTGTCACCCAGACTGGAGTGCACTGGCATGCTCAGGGCCACAGCCTCAACCTGCTGGGCTCCGGCGATCCTTCCGCCTCAGCCTTCCAAGTAGCT
>NW_007074730.1:8624-9693 GCF_000164805.1 Carlito syrichta | reverse complement strand
CCCAACTAAAAAAAAAAAAAAAGGCCCTCCAAAATCTGTTCACGGCCAGGGCATAAGGGATGAAAAGCCCACCGTCGGGTACCATGCTCACCAACGTCGAGGGCTGGGTCATCAGTAACCCAAACCTCACCCTCATACAGTAGCATACCTATGTAACAACCCTGCCTGTGTACCCCTTGAATTTGAAACTTTAAGTTCATTTTTTAACTTACAGGCATGAGTGTGGCTCATGCCTGTAATTCCATCACTTTGGGAAGTGGAGGCGAGAGGATTGCCTCAGCCTAGGGATTCAGCCTAGCCTTTGCAACTTGGCGAGACCTCGTCTCTACAATAAATCAGAAAATAAGCCTGGTGTGGTAGTGCGCGCCTGTAGTTCCAGCTACTTGGAAGGCTGAGGCGGAAGGATCGCCGGAGCCCAGCAGGTCGAGGCTGCGGTGGCCGGGAGCGGCCACTGTACTCCAGTCTGGGCGACAGAGTGAGACTCCAACTCAAAAAAAAAAAAAAAATTGGAATCCTTTGCCAAGTTCAGGGAATGTAGGGGCTCTGTTTTTTACGCTCTATTGTAGGTTACCGTCAGAGACAGAAACTGGGCTTGTATTCAGAAGCTGAAAATCTGCAGGGCAGAGAAAGAGGACCAAGGTGTCTGTTAGTGGCCGGGCACGGTGGCTCACGCCCATAATCCCAGCACATTGGGAGGCCGAGGTGAGAGGACTGCCTGAACCCACGGTTCGAGACCAGCCTGGGCAACTTAGTGAGACCTCATCTCTACAATAAGTCAAAAAATTAACCGGGCGTGGTGGCATTTGCCTGTAGTTCCAGTTACTCGGAAGGCTGAGGCAAAAGGACCACCTGAGCCCAGCAGGTAGAGGTTGTGTGGCCATGAGTGTGCCATTGCACTCCAGCCTGGGGAACAGACAGAGTGAAACTCCGACACACACAAAAATATGTTTGTTAGTGACTGCAAAAGGAAGCTTACATAGGAAAAAAAAAAAACCTGAAAAGACAGATGGGTTATGATCAGAACTGGACACAGGAGAGGTTCTCTTTCTTTCTTTTTTTTTTTTTTTCT
>NW_007074730.1:3434-7807 GCF_000164805.1 Carlito syrichta | reverse complement strand
CCGCAGCCTCTACCTGCTGGGCTCCAGCGATCCTTCTGTCTCAGCCTTCCGAGTGACTGGAACTACAGGCGTGAGCTACCATGTCCAGCTAATTTTTTATTTATTGTAGAGACGAGGGCTCGCCAAGTTGCCCAGGCGATTCTCGAACCCACAGGCACAGGCAATTCACTCACCTCAGCCTCCCAAAGCTCTGGGATTACAGGCTGAGTCACCGAGCCCGGCCCCCTTTTCTGACTTCTTAAAGGTGTGGTAGACATAATTGAACATTTTATTTATGATTCAGGATTATTATTATTATTATTGAGTCGGAGTCTCACTCTGTGGCCCAGGATGGAGTGTAGTGGCGTGATCATGGCTCACTGTAGCCTCAACCTCCTGGCCTCAGGCGATCCTTCTGCCTCAGCCTCTGGGTAGCTGAGGTTACAGGTGTGCACCACCATGACTAGTTAACTTTTCTTTTTTCTTAGATATGTGGTCTTGCTATAATGCCCAGGATGGTCTCAAACTCCTGGGCTCAAGCAATGTTCTCACCTCAGCCTCCCAAAATCCTGGGATTCGGATTCCAAGCATGAGCCAGTGTGCCTGGCTTATGAGATCCTTTTGGTATTCTACTCTTAAATATAAGCAGACAGCCAGGATCTACTGCAATTGAAGAATACTATTTGACTGGACATGGTGGCTCACGCCTATAATCCCAGCACTTTGGGAGGCCGAGGTGAGAGGATTGCCTGAGCTCACGGGTTTGAGACCAACCTGGGCTACTTAGTGAGACTTTATCCCCACAATAAATAAAAAAATTAATTGGGCATGGTGGCGCGTGCCTGTAGTTCCAGCTACTTGGAAGACTGAGGCAGAAGAATCACTCAAGCCCAGCAGGCTGAGGCTGTGGTGGCCGTGAGTGTGTCACTGCACTCTAGCCTGGGTGACACAGTGAGACTCCAACTCGAAAAAATAAAAATAAATGGAAAAATTAACTGGACATGGTGGCACACACCAGTTCCAGCTTTTTGGAAGGCTGAGGCAGAAGAATCACCTGAGCCCAGGAGGTCAAGGCTGTGATGGCCATAAGTGTGCCACTGCACACCTGCACTCCAGCCTGAGGGACACAGTGAAACTCTCACTAAAAAAAAAAAAAAAAGCTGAGGGTGGGGGCGTGTGCCTGTAGTTCCAGCTACCTGGGATGCATGAGCCCAGGAGGTCGATGCTGCAGTGAGCTGTGAGCATGTCACTGAAATCCAGTCTGGGTGCCAGATTAAGACTTCGATTAAAAAAAAAAAAAATACAAAGTCGGGCTCGGTGGCTCAGCCTGTAATCCTGTCCCTTTGGGAGGCTGAGGTGAGTGGATTGCTTGAGCCCACGGGTTCGAGATGAGGTTGAGACCTCATAACTACAATAAAATCAAAAAATTAGCCAGGCGTGGTTGTGCGCACCTGTCGTTCCGGCTACTCGGAAGGCTGAGGCGGAAGGATCGCTGGAGCCCAGCAGGTCGAGGCTGCGGTGGCCGGGAGTGGCCACTGCACTCCAGTCTAGGCGACAGAGTGAGACTCCAACTAAAAAAAAAACCCAAAAAATAAACAACAAACAAACAAAATACAGCGAAAAGTCTTGAAAAGTTTTGCCGCTAGAACACACAGCAATCTCAGTGTTGGGGTGACAGGGGAAGGGGAGAAGTGGCCAGAGTAGGGCTTAACCCTCGGGAACTTGGACTCTAAACCAGGCATGTGAGTGCAAGGCCCAGTTAAGGACCATCTTCCTGTTTTTCAGGCTGTCGGGGAGAAAATGGAGAAATGAACCAGTGCCATCCACAAACCACAGCTGGTACGCCCCAGCAGGGCCCAACAGACCGTCATTTACCCAGACGGCGAGGACTCACGGTTCCAAGAGGCAAACCCTGAAAAGGGAGACTGAGGGATGCCAACGACTCGTGACCTGGGGAGTGACTTACTCAAACACGCATTAAGGATTTGCTCCAACATTGTTCATACTTACTGAGCACTTACTGCATGCCAGCCACGACACTTAAGGGTCTGCGCTGTCTCATGGTCCTCAGGACAACTCTGTGAAGAAGGTAATCTGCCCATTTTATGGATGCTGCAGTCCTGTCCCCGTTAAGCAAAATATGTTAACCCAGCCGGGCTTGGTGGCTCAGCCTGTAATCCTGCGCCTTTGGGAGGCTGAGGTGAGTGAATTGCCTGAGCCCACGGGTTCGAGACTGGCCTGGGCAACCTGGTGAGACCTCATCTCTACAATAAATCAAGAAATTAGCCGGGTGTGGTAGAGTGTACCTGTAGTTCCAGCTACTCAGAAGGCTGAGGCGGAAGGATCGCCGGAGCCCCAGCAGGTCGAGGCTGTGGTGGCCGAGAGCGGCCACTGCACTCCAGTCTGGGCAGCGGAGTGAGACTCCAACTAAAAAAAAAAAAAATGTTACCCCAGGCAGACAGTCCCAAGGCCAGGCTATCTTCCTGCTAAATCCCAGTGCCCAATAAATATTTGCTGTCATTGTCCTTTATTTGTCGGGGGCAAACACTCAAAGGTATGCTCCAGGAGACAGGAACCTGTTATGTTCCTCTCTCTCCCTCTCTCTCTTGTTGGGGTCTTACTCTGTCACCCTGGAGTGTAGTGGCACGATCCTGGCTCACTGCAACCTCAACCTCCTGGTTTTAGGCCATCCTTCTGCTTCAGCCTCCTGAGTAGCTGGCACATGCCACCACACTGGCTAATTTTTTTTATTTTTTTGTAGAGACGAGGTCTTGCTCTATGGTCCAGGCTGGTCTTGAACTACTGGACTCAAGCAATCCGCCTCGACCTCCCCAAATTCTGGGATTACAGGTGTGAGGCACTGTGCCCGGCACGTCTCTCTTGATATTGTGACATGGAGTGGGCAAACGCTGAGATCTCAAACTCAACCGCCTTCTCCACCTTCCCTCCCCACGAAACCTGCCCCTCCCAGTTCCCTCATCTCAGTAAATGGCACCTCCATCCGTCCAGTTGTTTCTGCCATCATCGTGGTTTCTGGAAGACGAGGAAGAGCGAGCCAGTGTCTGCCACATCTCCCTTCCCGGCCTTCACCGGCTCTGCCCGCAGTGTGGTCCCTGAATCTGCCCCTCCTCCTGCCGCCAGAGTCACCGCGGAGCCTGGCCCTGTCACCCTCTCCTCCCCTCTCCACCCCAGGGGCTCCAACTTCTGTCCCTTGTCAGTCCGTGTTCCACTCTGCAGACCTACAGCGCACATCTCACCTAGTCCCTTGCATGCCTCCCTGCTGAAAACCTCCCAGCGTTCATCAACAACACAAGCCAAATCCAAATGCTTTTTGGCCCACTGGGCCCTGCCTCTTCTGACCTTTGTGTTTGTTTTTGGTTTTTTTTGTGTTGGAGTCTCACTCTGTCGCCCACACTGGAGTGCAGTGGCCGCTCCCGGCCACCGCAGCCTCCACCTGCCGGGCTCCGGCGATCCTTCCGCCTCAGCCTTCCGAGTAGCTGCAACGACAGGTGTGCGCTACCATGCCCGGCTGATTTTCTTCTGTCCTTTGATCCTGTCACCACCCTCTCCCATGACTCCCTCTGCCCACTGGCCAGCCTTCTTGTGGCCTCTCCAGTGCAGGGGCCCCTTCGCCCCCAGGGGACTGCAGGGCCATCCGCTTTGCCTGGAAGCATCTTCCCACCTTGACTAGGTGGGCTCCTGTTTCTTCCTCAGGAAGGCTCTCAATGAACACCCCCTCTCCACAGAGCGTTAGGCCCTTGGTTACACTTTTTTTTTCCAGTCAGTCTTACTCTGTCATCCAGGCTGGAGTGCTGTGGCACACTCATGGCCACCACAGCATCGACCTGCTGGGCTCAGGCCATCCTTCCGCCTCAGTCTTCCAAGTAGCTGGAAATACAGGTGTGCGCCACCATGCCAGGCTAATTTTTTGTTTTATTTTAGAGATCAGGTCTCACCAAGTTGCCCAGGTTGATCTCGAATCTGCAGGCTCAGGCAGTCCTCTCACCTCAGCCTCCCAAAGTGCTGGGATTACAGGTGTGAGCAACCATATCTTTTTTTTTTTGAGTTGGAGTCTCATTCTGTCACTCAGGCTGGAGTGCAATGGCATGCTCACAACTACCGTAGCCTCGACCTGCTGGGCTCAGGCTATCCTTCAGCCTCAGCCTTCCAAGTAACTAGAAATACAGGTGCACACTACCAGGCCTGGGTTTGTTTGGTTTTGCTTTGTTTTGTTTTGAGGTGGAGTCTCTCACTCTGTTGCCCAGGTTGGAGTGCAGTGGACCTGCTGGGCTCAGGCAATTCTTCCACCTCAGGCTTCCGAGTAGCTAGAACTACAGGAACCTGCCACCACGCCTGGCTAATATATTTTTTTTTTTTTGTAGAGACAAAGTTCT
>NW_007074730.1:2851-3414 GCF_000164805.1 Carlito syrichta | reverse complement strand
GTCTGCATTTTGGTCCTTTCCTTTCCTTTGGCCAGTCTAGGGATTCACTGTCAATCATGCCAACCCCCATCACTTGTCACCTTCAACATAGATTCTAAACCCAAAGACAAAAACCATAGCCTCCCATGTGACTGTGTACATTGTGGCCAGCCTTTCCTCTATGTCACAGGGGGCTCTGTGACCTTCTTGGGGTGAAGGACTTTTATTTCTGTCTGTTGACAAGACGGCAGTAGAAAGGATGGCACTTCCTGGTCTCCTGGCTGTTGTGTTGTTCTTTTGTTGTTGTTGTTGTTGTTGTTGGGTCGGAGTCTCAATCCGTTGCCCAACCTCGACCTGCTGGGTTCCGGCGATCCTTCCGCCTCAGCCTTCCAAGTGGCTGGAGCTACAGGCACGTGCCACCATGCCAGCTAATTTATTTTTTTTTTTGTAGAGATGAGGTCTCATTAAGTTGCCCAGGCTGGTCTCAAACCAGTGGGCTCAGGCAATCCTTCCACCTCAGCTTTCCAAGTAGCTAGAACTACAGGTGTGTGCCACCATGCTCGGCCTACTTTTTTTTTTTTTTT
>NW_007074730.1:2203-2689 GCF_000164805.1 Carlito syrichta | reverse complement strand
GGAAGGCTGAGGCGGAAGGATTGCTGGAGCCCAGCAGGTCGAGGCTGTGGTGGCCAGGAGTGTGCCACTGTACTCCAGTGTGGGTGACAGAGTGAGACTCCAACTCAAAAAAAAAAAAAGACAAAATTAGAGATGAGAGTCTCACTGTATTGGCCAGGCTGGTCTCAAACTCCTGGGCTCAGGCAATCCTCCTGCCTTGGCCTCGCACAGTGCTGAGACTACAGTAAGGCGCCAAAGCACCTGGCCAAGGACTGACCTTAGGAAAGCAAATCAGCTGGTGACACTTCCCTTCTGAAAATGCTCAGAAAGATCCCCCTGGCACTTGCCTTACTGTTCTTCCCTTTCCCCCCATCTAGCCTCTAGCCAGTCACACTGGAATACAGTGGCAGTTCTTTTTTTATTTTTATTTTTGAGTTGGAGTCTCACTCTGTCACCCAGACTGGAGTGCAGTGGCCGCTCCCGGCCACCGCAGTCTCAACCTGCTGG
>NW_007074730.1:0-1715 GCF_000164805.1 Carlito syrichta | reverse complement strand
CTGAGGCTGCAGTTATTTAAACCAGTCAAGCTCTGGCTCTGAACAGGCCTTTGCGTAGTAGCTGCGTGTGGTCACAGGGCCTAGAAGCGTGTTCCCCTCCCCGGCCTTCCCGTGGCCAATGCCCACTTCCTGATCTTTTACCCTCAGAAGCCTAGACAAGGACCAGGTCATGCCATTGCTTTCCGCGGTGGGGGACAGTTCCTACCTTAGTACATAAGGCACCATGTTGAAATGCCCCAGGGAAGCAGGGTGCGGTGGCTCAAGCCTGTAACCCCAGCACTTTGGGAGGTGGAGGTGAGAGGATTGTCTGAGCTCAGGAGTTCCAGACCAGCCTGGGCAACTTGGCGAGACGTCGTCTCTACAATAAATCAAAAAATTGGCTGGGCGGGGTGGCGCGTGCCTGAGGTTCCAGCTACTTGGAAGGCTGAGGTGGAGGGATTGCTTGAGCCCAGCAGGTCGAGGCTGCTGTGGCCGTGAGTGTGCCACTACACTCCATCCTGGGCGGCAGAGTGAGACTTAGACTAAAAAAATAATTTAAAAAACCAAAATGCTGGGCAACTTGGTGAGACCTCATGTCACAATAAATAAAAAATGACCCGGGCGTGGTAGCGCGCACCTGTAGTTCCAGCTTCTTGGAAGGCTGAGGTGGAAGGATCACCGGAGCCCAGTAGGTCGAGGCTGTGGTGGCCGGGAGCGGCCACTGCACTCCAGTCTGGGCGACGGAGTGAGACTTCAACTCAAAAAAAATAAAAATAAGAATAAATAAATAAATAAAAATAAACCAAAACGCCCCAGGGACCTGTGTGTGTCCACAGAAGGGTTCGCCTTTGGCGAGGGCAGAGACTGCTTCATTCAGCAAACGCTGTGATAACTGGCCCGTTGATATTTGTCCAGGAGAGCGGTGGCTCATGCCTGTAATCCCAGCACTTTGAGAGGTCGAGATGGGAGACTTGCTTGAGCCCAGGTGCTTAGACCAGCCGGGGCAACATAGCAAGACCTCGTGTCTACAAGAAATTTAAAAGTGAGCTGAGCGTATTGGTGCATGCCTTTAATCCTAGCTATTCTGGAGGCTGAGATGGGAGGATCTTCTGAGTCCAGGTGGTCAAGGCTGCAGTGAGCTGTGACCATGCCACTGCACTCCAACCTGGGCAACAGAATGAGAACCTGACTCAAAAAATAAAATGAAATAAAAATAAAGGAATAGTGACCGGGCTCAGTGGCTCAACCTGTCATCCCAGCACTTTGGGTGGCCGAGACCAATGGATTGCCTGAGCCCACAGATTTGAGACCCGCCTGGGCAACTTGGCGAGAACTTGTCTCTACAAAAATTAGCCGGGCATGGTAGCGCACGCCTGTAGTTCTGGCTACTTGGGAGGTTGAGGCAGCAGAATCGCCAGAGCCCAGCAGGTCGAGGCTGCAGTGGCCGGGAACATGCCACTGCACTCCAGCCTGGGTGACAAAGTGAGACTCCAACTCAAAAAAAAAAAAATTTGGCCATGGGATGAATGCATGGATGAAAAAAGCAGCTCAATCCCTTCCTTCCCTCAGACTTCTATCCCTATCACCTAGGAAGCAGCCAGAACAGGACTCAGAGCTTTGGCTGGTCTTTGGGACTGTGAAGTAAGCAAGTTTTTATTTTTTGAGCTGGGTCTCATTCTGTCATCCAGACTGGAGTGCAGTGGTCGCTCCCGGCCACCGCAGCCTCGACCTGCTGG
>NW_007074729.1:0-1035 GCF_000164805.1 Carlito syrichta | reverse complement strand
AATTTTTTGGTTTATTGTAGAGATGAGGTCTCACCAAGTTGCCCATGCTGGTCTCGAACCCCTGGGCTCCGGCAATCCTCTCACCTCTTAAAATGCTGGGTTTACAGGTGAGCCACTCCACCCAGCTAGGGTCTACTCTATTTGGATGGTATTCAAAAAGCCTGTGATTTGTGCATTTCCATCCTTCTCTAAGGTGGAGGAAAAACCTGATGTCACATACAGTGATGTTGGTGGCTGTAAGGAACAGATTGAGAAACTACGAGAAGTAGTTGAAACCCCTCTACTTCATGTAAGTAGCTGAGTGTTGCATTTGTATTTCTTTGTATAAAAATGTAACAATCTTTTGTGCACTGAGCACTAAAATTGTTTGTATATTAGATAGGTTTTAAATTTAATATTTTCCTTAATGAAGATTTTCCAAGAGGGTAGAGAGTGGAGGTATGGAGAGTTGGTAAGTTTCAGAAGAGATCAAGCAAAAAGTGGTCAAGTATATTTAAAAAATGAAAGCTGTTATTTACAGTGACAAAGGAAGTTGAGTTGTACCCTTTAGCAACATATTAAATACATTACAGGTTATTATAGAAGACACCAAGTGTTCAAATGACAAGAGAAAATGAACTTTAGTTGAATCAGGTTAAACTTGGGAGGATAATAGAAAGCTAGATTTTTGAATACCAGATAATACTTATGTTCTTTAAACACTGTAATTTTTAAAATTAGGAAAATATTTTAAGACTGGATAGTAGAAGCACTTTTTTTTTTTTTTATGAGTTGGCGTTTCACTGTTACTCAGGCTGGAGTGTAGTGGCATGCTTATGGCCACTGCAGCCTCAATCTGCTGGGCTCAGGCAGTCCTTTGCCTCAGCCCTCCAAGTAGCTGGAACCATAGACATGTGCCACCATGCCTGGCTGATTTTTTGATTTATTGTAGAGACGAAGTCTTTTTTTTTTTCTTGAGTTGGAGTCTCACTCTGTTGCCCAGACTGGAGTTCAATGGCCGCTCCCGGCCACCGCAGCCTCGACCTGCTGGGCTCC
>NW_007074728.1:0-1242 GCF_000164805.1 Carlito syrichta | reverse complement strand
GTTATCTCAGATATCAGCTCATCCTAGTTCCTTCTTGTGTCTCCTCAATTCTTCTAGTCTCTCCATTATTGTTTGATATCTGCATTGCATTCTGAGACCCCTTCATTCTGGGGACTTTGCATTGTTTGTATTCCAAAGTCAATTTTCTCAGTGCCTGCTCTCCCAGGCGTCTGGGAGAGACCCATACTCTCCTTTTGGCTTTTCTTCACTTCCGTAGATTTTTCTCCCTTTACCCCTTTCCCTCCCCCTCTTCAATTCTGTTTTTGAGGGAAGGTGGGGTCGCTTTTATTTCTCTTCTGCAATGACCTGTTCTTCCTTATGAGGGTCTTCTGGTTTCGTTCACTTTTCCCTCTGTTTTACAGTCTGTCTATTCAGCAGTTTGCAGTCTTGGTCCGTTCAGAGAATCTCACAAGTTCACCTATGCCGTCGCCATCTTGCCCCGTCTCGCCCCGCGAAAGCAGGCAGACGAGAAAGTCCCTGAGTTTCGCAGAGCCTGGTTCATTCCGCCGATTATCACGAACGCAGTTAGCTCCGACCTAAAGTTTTTTCTTATTTGCTTGTTTTCTTTTGGCTTTGGGTTAATGTATGAATGTGTTTTTAAGTTTCTTGTTGTTTTGTATTCTCTGTTGATTCTGTGCTCTGCTGCTCTCTTGGGCAGTGTGTGGTGATTCCTTTTTTTTTCTTTCTTCTGTGTTTAATACCTTTTTAAGTGTCTCCTATAGAGCTGGTCTAGAAGCTGCATAATCCCTTAGGGATTGGATATCTGGGAAGGAATTTAATTCTCCATCACTGATGAAGCTGAGCTTGGCTGGATAGGATATTCTCGGTTGAAATTGCTTTTCTTTGAGGACTTTGAATATAGGACTCCAGTCACTTCTTGCTTATAGAGTTTCTGTCAATAGATTTGCTGCTATCCTGATTGGTTTTCCCCTGTAGGCAGTCTGACCTTTCTCTCTTGCTGACTTTAGAATATTTTCTTTTGTGCCTACTCTGTGTAAGGAAATTACTATATGTCTAGGCATTGGTCTTCTCATTTGATGTCTTGTGGGGTTTTCTCTGTATTTCTTGTGCTTGGTTGGTCACATCTCTGGTGAGATGGGGGAATTTTTCTTGGATTACCTCCTGGAATACTTGCTCCAAGTTGTTCTCATTTTCCCGTTCTTCTTCTGGGATACCAATCATGCGTAGGTTCAGCCTCTTGATATAATCACATATCTCTTGTAGGCTTTGTTCTTTCTTTCT
>NW_007074727.1:0-774 GCF_000164805.1 Carlito syrichta | reverse complement strand
ATGCCACCACACCTCCCAGGGACCCTCTAAATCTCTTTGCAAGGGCTGGCCCCCCGCAATTATTTCCTTGGCAATGCAGATGCTTTTTAGCTTGATGTGATCCTATTTGTCTAGTTTTGCTTTTTTGACTGTGTTTTTGAGGTCTTACACAAAAATACTTTGCTTAGAACAATGTCTTATAGCATTTCCCCAATGCTTTTCTTTAACAGTTTCATAATTTAAGGTCTTGCATTTAAATCTTTAATCAATTTTAAGTTGATTTTTGTATATGGTGAAAGATGGGAATTTAATTTTATTCTTCTGAATGTGGATATCCAGTTTTCCCAGCACCATTTATTAAAGAGACTGTCATTTTCCCAATGTATGTTATTGATGGCTTTGGCAAAAACAAACTGACTAAGTGTGTGAATTTATTTCTGGGTTCTCTATTCTGTTCATTTATCCATGTGTCTGTTTCTATGCCAATACCATGTTGTTTTGGTTATAACTTTGTAATGTAATTTGAAATTAGGTAGCATAATGCCTCTAGCTTTGTTCTTTTTGTTTAGGATGGCTTTCACTATACAGGGTCTTTTGTAGTTCCATACAAATTTTAGGATTGTTTTATCTACTTCAGTGAAGTGGTGTTTTGATAAAGATTTCATTAAATATATAGCTCACTTTGAGTAGTAGTCACATTTTAAAAAAATTAATTCTGCCAATCTTTTTCTTTCTTTCTTTCTTTCTTTCTCTTTCCTTCCTTCCTTCCTTCCTTCCTTCCTTCCTTCCTTCCTT
>NW_007074726.1:0-822 GCF_000164805.1 Carlito syrichta | reverse complement strand
CCTCGGCCTTTCATTCCATTCCATTCTACACCATTCCAATCCATTCCTCTCTATTCCATTCCATTCCTCTCCAATCCATTCCATTCCATACCATTCCATTCCACCTCATGCCATTCAAATCCTCTCTGTTCCATTCCATTTCTCTACATTCCATTCCTTTCCCTCCCATACCATTCCACTCTGTTTCATTCCATTGAATTGCTCTTTATTACATTCCATTCCATTTCATCAATCCCTATTTCACTCTTCCCCATTCCATTCCATTCCATTTCATTCCATTCCATTCCTCTGCATTTCATTCCTCTCCTTTTTCTTCCATTCCTCTCCATTCTATTCCATTCCATTCCTCTTCATTCTAGTCCATTCCATACCTCTCCATACCTTTCCATTACATTTCATTTCATTGCCTGCCTTCATTCCATTGTATTCCTTTCCTTCCCATTTCTCTCCATTCTATTCCATTCCAGTCCATCGCATTCCATTCCACTCCACTCCATTACATTAAATTCCTCACCGTTCCATTCCATTCCATGCCACTCCTTTGCATTCTCTTCCACCCAAGTCCATTCAATTCCTCTCCATTCCACTCTAGTCACTCCATTCCATTCCTCTCCATTCCATTCTTTTCCATTCTATTTCATTCCTCTAAATTCTATTCCGTTCCATTTCATTCCTCTCCATTCCATTGCTCTCCCTTCCATTGCATTCCATTCCTCTCCATATATTTCCGTTCTTCTCCATTCCAATTCATTCTATTCTATCCCTTTCCTCTCCATTCCATCCATTCCATTCCTCTCTATTCCATTTCCTTCCATTCCATTT
>NW_007074725.1:0-1250 GCF_000164805.1 Carlito syrichta | reverse complement strand
ATATGATACTATCCATAACATGAACTCTAACATGAAAGCAAGAGTTCCGAAGGAAAAGCAGGTGGTAGCCATAAACTCAGCAGGTGCTTACTTAGTTTTGGTAACAGAAATGTGGCAACTTATCTTCTCCTTTGCTTGTGTTCCAGGTGGAGAGACATCTTCTAAAAGTGAACTGGATGAATTGCAGGAAGAGGTAGCCAGGAGGGTCCAGGAACAGGAACTTCGAAGGAAACGCGAGAAGGAATTAGAGGCAGCTAAAGGGTTTAACCCTCATCCTAGCCGCTTTATGGACTTGGATGAACTGCAGAATCAGGGTAATTGTTGTGAGCATTAGGTTGTGGGTAATGGGGACAGAGAGAAAGGGTGGGAAAAAAA
This sequence comes from Carlito syrichta, assembly GCF_000164805.1. NCBI lineage: Eukaryota > Metazoa > Chordata > Mammalia > Primates > Tarsiidae > Carlito > Carlito syrichta. Next base: position 875 of record NW_007074725.1, on the reverse strand, counting down.
TCCAAGCTTGTAACTTCCCTGTCTTCGCTTTAGTAAAGTTATTTTTTTAATCTTAATTCAGCCATTTCAGTGAGAGATAGTTAAAGAAGGAGGTGACAAGTCTGTTGATTGGAGATAGGTACTGGTTTGGTGCACATCTATTAAAAGCCTGTAGATTACAGATAGTGTATTGTTCATGAAAAATGTTCCCTATGAACATATATAGAAGGTGTAAATAAAACTAGGGTCAAGAAACAGCAGAAAAGGGTAATGAGCCATACTGACAGTGAGGAAAATTCTACTTGCTAGGAAGAAACATACCCTCAAAATATCCTACCTGGAACTTCTGGGAAGTAGATCTGCCAAACAGGAGTGAGAACCCAAAGCTTAATTTAATTTTTTTTTTTTTTTTTTGAGTTGGAGTCTCACTCTGTCGTCCAGACTGGAGTGCAGTGGCCGCTCCCGGCCACCGCAGCCTCGGCCTGCTGGGCTCCAGCGATCCTTCCGCCTCAGCTTTCCTAGTAGCCGGAATTACAGGCATGCGCCACCACACCCAGCTGATTTTTTTTTTTTGATTTATTGTAGAGATGAGGTCTCACTGCCCAGGCGGGTCTCGAACCCGCGGGCTCAGGCAATTCACTCACCTCAGCCTCCCAAAGGCGCGGGATTACAGGCTGAGCCACCGAGACCGGCTAGCTTAATTTAATTTTGATACATGACAATTCATTCCCCAATCTCATATGATTTACATAGACTAAACTTAAGTTTCCCTGACTGCCCCATGTTAGTCACTGTTTTTCTTTCTGGAATTTCTTTTTTTTTTTTTGAGTTGGAGTCTCACTCTGTCACCCAGACTGGAGTGCAGTGGCCGCTCCTGGCCACCGCAGCCTCGACCG
>NW_007074724.1:22223-26674 GCF_000164805.1 Carlito syrichta | reverse complement strand
CCGTATGTTTATCGCAGCATTGTTCACAATAGAAAGAACCTACAAACAACCATGCTGCCCATCAAAAGAGGACTGGATTAAAAAAATGTGGTACATATACACGATGGAATACTACGCAGCCATAAAAAAGAACAAAATCATGAATTTCGCTGCAACCTGGATGGAACTAGAGTCTATAATACTGAGTGACCTCTCACAGAAACAAAGATCAGAATATCACATGTTCTCACTCATATAATGGACCTTGAACATCCAATGCAATACTATAAGAAAATGACTGACGGTTCTGGGAAACTATGGGGGGGAGGGGGATGGAATTAACAGTAGCAAATATCTGTCGGGGGATGGGAAAACACCTCTTATCAATAGGGTGCCTGAATGAAACGTAATTGTACACCTAACCCTTAACTGTACCCCACAAAACCATAATAAAAAATACTGATTAATGAATAAAAAGAATACTTTGCATGGTCTTTTCCATAAATTTCTTTAAAGATACATTTAAGGATTTGCAAAGAACTTGTAGGGAAAAAAATCTGTCAGAATAAAGCAATTTACTGCACATACCAAAACATAACAGATTTTCAGGAGTATCATACAATTTTAGAACGTATATTAATAACATATCCATACTACTATAACTTAAAGAAAGTTAAACACCATTTCTTATTTGACATTACTGCCTATATCATTTTAGCATATCAAATAAATATGCTACATATGTCTCTCTTGAACTTGTAAGACTCCTCCCTCCCATTAAAAAAATGTTTATTTTGAGTTATGCATTGCTTTGGAATGTCCATTCCAGCTTTTTAATTTTAAAAAGTTAGTTTGAGGTCAAAAATACTTAATTCATCATTTGAATTTGATTTTAGGAAGTATGTCAAATATTAAACGTATATAGCACTTGATAGGTCACTGTGAAATGACAGTCATTAATTTAGCCAGTGATAATCCAAAGATTTCAAAAGACAAAAAAACTTTACACTTTGATAGGAGACTCAGTTCTCCAAACAATCAAAAGATGTCATAAAGTTAGCATGAGACCAGTAGAATCTGTCTTTCTCCTGCTCCTCTTTTTAAAAAAATTTATTCAAAAGGTAAATTAAAGTTTTTTATTATTTTCTTGTTAGAGCTATATGAAAATATTGTTCAAAAGAGAAAACCAAATTCTATCTTTGCATCAGTGTATTATCAATATTAAGCCTAATTTTAGAAAACCTTATAAACAGAGCCTTGCTATCTCAGTCAGCTTTCCCCACACAATACTTCCAAAAACGTTGTATAACTTTTACATTTTTCCCATGTTTTTCTTTTCTCATTTTGGATATCCATTCAGATTATCTAACTCATTATTTTCTTCTTTTCTTCTCTCAATTTAATACAATGTTTAAATAACCTCTAATCTAGACAATCATTTTCTTTTAACAAAATCCACATCCTCGTGTCTTTCTTATAACCATCCTTATGAAAATCATATCTAACTTTTCTTAAATATTCTATAAGTAGAATTGTTTCTCTTTTTTTGGTTTTAATTTCCATTTATTAGTCAACATTTCAACTCTTACTAACCTTCATTGTATTGAAAACCTACTCATAAGCAATTGCAGTGGTTATGTACCAGATGCAGAGCCCAGGACAAAAGACAAAGTCATAAAGTCAATATCTGGAAGATCTGACCCTTTCCGGCATGACCAGGAGGCACATCTCTGCCAGGGAGAATATCATGACTTGACTCTGCTTTGCAGCTGTTGGTCTCAGTGCTTTGGATACACATGTGTTCTCAAGTCTTAGCATGGGGACTTGTGTAGAGTCCGAATCTAAAAGATCAAAGTCAAAGACATAAACTCACAGACTAGTCAAACAAGTATCAAAAATATCACAGAAGCAACAGTTTTATGACTTTGAAACATCTATCAGAGACAGTCTAAACTTGTCTGACCTGTAGACAAAGGCAAAATGTCTGAATTATATTTGATACTGACAATTCTGAAGGCATTTTAACAATTTTAAGTTTACTAAAGTCACATGAACATTTAAAAAATTGAGTTTATTAATCAGTTTGTAAGTCAATTTAACATCATATATATAATACACAAATTGACATGTACACATGTATACTGAAGATACAGACAAATATGAAAACTTTATGACTTTGTAAAGTTTTAGCCATGAGTCAAGTAAAATTCACTAGTTTAAAAGGACAGTTGGATTCAAACTTTGTAAATGGAACCAGTTAAAGTTTATCTGTCTCACATGTCCAAAGTCCTTGCTGAATGTTAGAGGAAATAGTGTAGCAAATTTACTTCTCAAAGTACAAAGAAAGATTTTAGGCTTTCCAAAAGGCCTATAAAGTTATACATTATCCTTGGCAAAAATCATGTCAGCAAAAATAAAAAGCAGACCAAGGGTGGAGTGTGTATAGTTAGCAAAGGTTTAAGAAAAAGGATTCAGTTGATTGAGAAGCTTTTACAGAGAGCAGTCTTCTAAAATAAGTATATACATGAATATTCTAAATATCATCTTTTAGTTTTGTCAACTTTTGACTATAGAGCTCTTGAAAAAAAACTGTGGATCAGGTTTTAGCTGGGAAAATAGTAAACATTACTGTTTTCTTGGCTTTTCCATTCTGAAATTCACATTGAAAAGCTTTTGGAGATAGGGCATATTTATTTATTAGAGGTCAAGATAGTCATTATTTTAAAACCATTTGTTTTTTTAAATGTTTCAATATAACTGTCCCTTCTTTTTCTGAGTAGATGGTTTTGTTGCAGTTCTGCTTCTCATTTCTTATAGATCGAAATGAAAGAACATGAGATGTAGTGCAAGGAAGTTAGCTTTCTTTCAAAAGACAGCAGATGGGGGTAAAGATGAGTCTCATGGTTTCAAAGAAACCATTTTAATATTTTGTGCCAAAGTTAGGGAATTTCATAGGGAAACTATGAGAGGTATTTGGAGGTGGTGCAGGATATAGGGCTATGTGACTCGCTTTGATGGTCATCCTGAATTGCTGTCCATCTGGGAAGCTGCCTGTTGCTATCTCAGTTGTGCTCAGGTTATAGATTAACCTTCTGGTTGTGACTTCTGAATCTTGCCATGGGGTCTCTAGGTACCAGTGGTTTATGCTCAATGAGGATCCAGGCCCAGGTTGTTCCAAAACAAGCCTTTGAAGTTTCTCAATCGAGTAGAAAATTAGAGCAATGGGTTTGTACTAATCATAGTCATAGGATCATTGTATAGAGGGAGCCCAAAGAGGGAGGGGGAAAAGCAAAAACTTAACATGTTGCAGTAAGATGTTCTGTGAAGTTAACAAGAGAACAAATAGTTTTCAGAAACTAGGATTCTTGGTTATAGTTTTATTTAGAGTAAGAGAGAAGGCTAAACAAACAAACAAAAAACCCAACAAAACATTCCTATTGATACAGAGATCCGCTAATGTCTGTCCATATTGTCACAGACCCTAGAGAAGGGCGTGGCCAGGGCTCAAGCACTCCTGTACATTCTTGAACAATATTTCTGAGAGTTAATAAAAGTTCTCCTTCCCCTTGTCTCCTATGCACTCCCAGTAAGTAAATTCAGGGGGTCTTTGACTTACCTGTAGCCTATGCCCAATCAACTGAGATGTAAATCTCCATTTACTCCCGTTTTCTGACTGATTATAAGCTTGAGTAATATAGTATCAATGTAATCATAAGCCTTATGATTTGCATATCTTTTGTATCAATGTACAAAATAAAGTAGAGCATCTCCTTATTGTTTTCACCAAGTCTGCAAAGAGGGGGGAAAAAATTCAGCCCGTCTATGATTCAGACCCCTTCCAAAGACAGTATAAGGAAAGTTTTGCTGCCCACAATTGGGATGTAACCCACATCTCTCAGGTCACATTCTAGGGTCTCAGTTTCTCATCTTATGCAAAAAGATAAGATGGAGGATTAAAATAAATATTTAGTAAAAGAGGAAAAGAAAAACTGCCCATGGGTAATGCCAAAACAGGAAATGTGGGAAGGTAAATTTATGAGTAGGGGAAATTCTGCTCTTAGATTATGTGAGGCTGTCTCTGATCTGATATGCAAGAATTTTAAAAGGGCCTATCTTTAGGTGGAAAAATACAGGCAGAAAAATGGCAGTCTCTTCATACATTTGACTTTCTCCAGCTCAGCAATCCTTCATGCTTTAGAGAGGAGAATTTTGATTTCCTTCAGTAGAATGGATCACAAATGGTTACCCCAAAAGGTCAAGAGTTGTGCAAATTTAAAACTGATCATTAAATAAATTATTACAAATGTTTAGCTCCTGAGCTAAATATATTAACTGAGGAAAGAAATTTTGTAGTGGTCTAAAGAACTTTTAACATTTTAAGATCTGATCTCAGCTGGAATACTGCTTAACTCAATCTCTGGATGTTAACATTTCAAAGACATTATGAGATTTACATCTCTAGGGGACTGCAA
>NW_007074724.1:19511-21912 GCF_000164805.1 Carlito syrichta | reverse complement strand
ATGAATTTCTTGTAGGCAGTTTTTAGTTTAAAATAAGGAAACGTCCAAACATCTTTTGCAGGCTGGGCTGGAATGTGAACCTGCCAGTCCACCTCACACTCCCAGCTAATTAAAAGAAAATTCCATCAGCTGTAAGAATAGAACAGTTCAATATTTCGGCTCATGGTTTACTATATCATATCTAAGAATCCTTTAAGTTCCCTGTTGAAGGTAAAAGGCTCAACCCCACCTCTTGGCTTATCAAGGGTGTAGAAATCAGATCATTTTTCAGCTCATTACCTTATATATTCACAAGTCTAACAAGTCTCCTGTCAAAAGTAAAATGTATGCACTGGAAAAAGTCCACCTCTCAGTGGCAGGGAGATGGCAATCTCTCCACATCGAATATCTGTAGTTCACCATCTTTAGCATATCTATTATTGTGAGAATATATCAAGATTTTAGTCAAGAGCAAAAGCATAGCCTTTCTTTTCCAGAGACTCCTGTGCGAGTTCTCTTTCTGGCATGGACCTCTCTCTTTCCCTCCCATTCTTTTGCTTAAAAAACTTTGTATTAAGGACTTAATTGACTACTCTGAAAGTTCTTTCAGTGCCCAGTGAAAGAACCCATGAGGTTTGTGCTGCACCCCACCTGGCACACATACCACCTTCCTATCTTACTTAGGACAGCTCTTGAAGCTGAGCCTGAGGTCAGCTGCTACTAGGGCACATTGGTCAGGCTGGGAGAAATTAGATGCCTAGATTCAATTGGAGCTATCAGTTAACAAGGAGGAAAACCATACTGGGGAGATAATTCCTGAAATGCCCGCTAACCTCTCAAATTCTTCCTAACAAAATAAAACAAGAGGACTGAAGAGGCAGAGGATGGCATCCCTGGGACAGTGGAGAGATTGGTTGGACGGTTCTGAGGCAGTGGATGGCAGTCAGTTAGAGGAGTTTTTGAACAAGGTACAAAGAATTACTAAAGTCTCGAGAAGCAGATAACAGATCTGCAGTGCAGCAAGCAATGAGGAAGGAAGATACATCAGGAGATATAGGTTCACTTAGGGCCACTTGGAAAATAGGTCTGACCTGATGGGGACAAAAGTCTGAGGGAAGCAAATCTTCAAAAACTCTGACACTGCTGGAGGGAGCACAGCTGTCTAGATACACTGAAGCAGATAGCAAGTCCCTTGGGCTGGGATACAAGAAGAAGGACCACATTTCCTCCATGGGTTCCTGCATTAGCTATATCTGGGCATTTATATCCAAATATGAAGACTGTTGTTTCCTTCCTAGCTCAGGGACAGGAATGGGGCAAATGAAAGTCATTGGACAGGGTATCTGGAGTAAGAGGAGGAGGGAGAATTTTGAGAAAGTATTGCAGTAACATTAGTAAAGTCCTGGAGGTTTAAGACAAAAATAGCTTTAGCATTGAATTCTGAGCAGGGAGAACACTTAACTTTGCTTCTCCCTCCATTTCTCAACTAATGATGCTCTAAGTGACTCAGTGACTTCTAGCCCAGCAATGTTACTCTCTTCTAGTGGAGCTGGAAAACTTCTTCACACCATGAACCCATTAGGGCCTGTGACAATAAAGTTATGGGTTAGAGAGGGCAACGGTGGCCTCTATGATCCATAGGAAGAAGAGTGATGCAGGCAAGATTGACCTGAGGACATGCATGGGCATTTGCAAAAGAGCTGTAGCTGGACCAGAAACCTTGAAAAGATGCCAGCCCATTGGAAACTGGGGAAACATATTTTTAAAAATTTTTTAAATATTAAAATTAAAATTCTAGCAATTTGAATAATAAGTCACAGTAAAAGATTTGGTAAAATCCTGTGTTCAGGAAAATGGATACTCATGAGGTTCTGGTTATTGGATAAATTGATGACAGTTCTTGTAGATAAATTGGCTACCACTCTCTTATATGGCTGAATACATTCCCAGTTTGTCTATAGTAGGTTTTATTTATGTATTCATCAATTGATAGCCAGTTGTCTTGTTTCTACTCTTTAGCAACTACGAGCAATACTGTCATGAACATTCACATACAAATTTACATCTGGACATGTGTTTTCATTTCTTTTGAGTATATAGCTAGTAGAATTGCTAGACCATAAAGTTAATCTCTGTGTAGCCTTTTAAGAAACTGTCAGACTGTTTTTCACAGGCGCTTGTGCTGTGTTCTTTTAACCATCACACTGCCTTGAAAATGAGCCATATGGGTCGTGGCATGATACATGTATAATAAATGCAGACACAGGCACTCATTCTGTCCATTTAGACATTCACATGGGTTGACCTGCCACTACAGTGGTCCCACCATGACCCACTCACACCTTGAGCAATTCAAGGGCCCGATTCTGTGCCCTTGACCTTCAATGACACAGAGAGGGTTCTGGGAGAAATGATCAATCAG
>NW_007074724.1:9044-19433 GCF_000164805.1 Carlito syrichta | reverse complement strand
CAAGAGGGCTGCTCAAACAGATCATGTTTGCTTGTGACCAACTTCTAACTCTTCCACTGAGACCACATGGAGAGGAAAGGAAAAGGAGCATCTCCCCATAATCTCTCACTGTAGATGACAGAGGACGAAAACCTAGCCAAGAAGATGTGTCTGTTGGAATCTAGCCACATCTTGCATCTCCCTCTCCAAACTATCTCAGATCCTGCAGCTTGGCCAATATTGGCTCCAGGTGGGAGGAGATCAGATTTTAGGAGTGCCTCTATATAACCCAAAGCCACCAGAGCAGAGCTCACTCGTGAGGCTGGTGCCAGGCTGTGCTCAGGATGAGGCTATCCAGAGCCTGCACTTGGGCATTGCTGCTCAGTACAGGTAACACATGGTCCCTGGGCCCTTTCTCCTGGCTTCTTTCTGCTTTCCTGTTCAGTTTCAGGGATTTTTTTAGTTTTCTTGTTGCATAGAAACAAGCCCCATGGCTGACAAGCTGAAGATCCTCTCCATTATATGAAATGTCTCACGTTTTCCTTAGTGCTGGAGAAGGAAGGGACAACAGGGGAATGTCCTCATCACTAGACAGATGCCATCTTAATATTTAAATATTTTCTGGTCATGTGGGTCCTCTGTCTTGACATGTGTTCTGTGGACCACCTTCCTGCCTTAAGCAATTATACTGAGAGTCTATGGGGGGGCTGCCTGAGATCTATCAGCAGTGCCCAAGTGAATCAGACACAATCTTGCTTTGGAAGTGTTCTAAGTTGTATGTCTGCAGGCAGGTCTTGAGAGAGGGTACCCTAACTGGAATGCACTAGAGGGTTATCTGAGAGGGTAACTGGGGACCCCAGGTAGCCCACAGCAGGAGGGGTCCTCTGCATCTGCTCCAGTGGATTGGTACATGGTGGCTGCAGCAACTTCAAGGGTAGCAATAAACAGAAGTCCACCACAGGAGCTAGGGATGCCCTGGAAGAGGGAGAGTCACTTGCCCTCTCAGAGGACTGTGTCCTGGGAGTTGCATAAATGCATGAGGATTGGCTAATTCCAGTTTAGGGTTCTGCCATGGAGAAACTGGGAGTGTACATTTCTTCAGGAAGAGCCCTCTGTCTTTTTTACTCTTTCCTTGGCTCTCTATTTTCCTCCTTCTCTCCCCTTCTTTCTTCCTATCCTCTTCCTCTCCCCTTTCCTTCCTGAGATCCTCATTTCCTTTCCTGCTCTCCTCATTTCTTCTGCTCTCTTGACCTCACCCAGTCATTTCTGGCCTTATGCATTTCTCCTGGGCTGCTCACTTCTGCTGACTGCACTCTCATCAGGGGCTACTTTCATCACTGGATTCTGTCCTCCCTGTCAGGAGTCCTGCAAAGTGCCAGACCCACCTCTGCTTGCCCTGCTCTGGCTTAGTGTTACCCTCTAGCTTCACATGCTCATCTCTGATCCCTACCCAGATAATAACTGACAATTTCAGTCTACATTGGAGCTATAGCAGGGCCTTGGGTCTACCAGTCATGGAAACCCCACAAGGTTGGTCGGAGGGATTAATATCCTTGACATTTGCTTTCCTTGTCCTTGATGAAGTCAGGAGACAGGCAATTTGCAATATACACTCCCAGGAGACAGGTGTTCTGGGCTTGAATGCAGAAAGTAATAAATGCTCTGTAGGCTTGGCAGAGTAACTCACACTCTCCTAATTTTAGTTGTAGAATAATGAGCCCCTCACAGGGCTGTTGTGAGAAATAAATGAACCATGAAACTGCTTTAAAGTGAATTTACTGGAAGTTAAGTATTAAAGTTTCCTGCAACATTCTCTGAGGTGATGCCTGAGGTGATCATTAACCTCACAGCCTGAAAGGTGGTATAGTTAGTGATTGTCAAGGAGTAGCTTGTTCTTCCTACCTGAAGGATCAGAACTCAGAATCAAGGTGAGAGGAGTTCATGATAGATGTGGGTGCAGTCCAGAGACGTCACTCAATATGATAGGCATGTTATGGGTTTGTACTTGAAATCTGCTTTCTGGCAAACCATGATTTAACTCTTCCAGGTCAGACTTGATAGAGACCCTAGGCTTGTGAGGAAAATTTTCTTTGCACCTGAAAGGCCAATTGCAGTCTCAGGTCCAGGAAGGACAGCTTGGGTGTAATCATGGGGTTCTGGTTGAGCTTTATTGTTAAAATAGATTCTAGAGCATTATGACAATCACTATAACTTGCGGAGTAAAAAATATAACATAATATGGTAAATGAAGTGGAGTTCTAAGAATGTTAGAACAGCAGACAGGCTACACTGAGCTGCACATGAGGCTATGGGATTGTGTGAATCACTCTCCTGCACTTCACGAGGCAATTACTAAGATTCACATTGGACAGGAGAGTGAACTGAGGCTTAGGAAGATAACGTGTAGGAAGCAGTTGGCTCTATTGCCAAGCAGGACTGCTGAGCAGGGTCTTCTGATCCTGACCCTGTACTCCTGCCCACAAGTTTCTATTCTGACAATAAGCCCCAGTATCATGTCCACCGTGGGTGCCAGGTGATTGCACTCAGAGGTCTCTTGGATTCAAGTATTTAACTTGAGTCACTGGGCAGTGATCTTTTCTTAAATTAAGATGTTTTTTTCCTATTCATTAGAAAAACTTATTCAATAGATTTAATTTAAAATCAAATTTATTAATATCATTGGTTTTGTTAAAGTATAAGAAATGTTAGGTTAGAGTTATGGTAGTTGACTTTCATTTTATTCCCTAGAAAGTGGGGTTTCCTGGGGCATGGGACTTTTATTAATAGCACAAAAATTGGGAAAACCTCAGTTAGCACAGGACAAGTTGGTTACACTATCATAGCAGTCATTTCTGACTGTGGCTCCAGAGTGGGGATATTGTGTTTTGAGTGGAATCAGAGAAACAAGGAGTGCACCATGAGTGAGCTAGTCTGTGAATGCTGAAAGTCATTCCTTTTTTCCTCCCTTCCAATGGGTGACCTAGGGTTGGTCCCCGGGATGGGGACAGTGATGCCACCTTCTCTTCATGTTCAGTTTCACCCCTTTGAACTCAAACTCCTCTCCATATGTGGTCACTTTCCATTCTCCTGCTTTGACCCATCGGTAACTTTCATTCTTTAGTATTCTTTCTTTCTTCTTCTTTTTTTCTTTTTGTCTTTCAGCCACAACTGTTTCAACTCCATATGCCAAAGGTAAATGTGGACATGACTATGACCCCCTTTTCACTTCCCCTAACACAGAGGTTATGTGCTTTTGGGTTGGACTACAAATGTCTCAATGGAAAGTACATGGACCAGGGACAATTCTTGGGAAAAAGAACTTGGTATTTCTGTATGTGACAATCTGCTTCAGCCTTCAAGATCCCAAATTTCCCCTTCTCTACCCTCTTGGTCCTTCTCTCCCTGTGCCTCCTCCCAATGCTCCTTATAATTCCTCCAAGCTACAGAGAGCCACCTGTGCCCTACTGTCTGCACAGCCTCACTGGGCAGGGAAAGGAGTTGCCTCTCCACAGAGTCTGTTCCAGAAGGGTGAAGCCTCCTCTAAAGGCCTGGAATCTAGAGACTTGAGGGGCTGCTCCACCCTCAGTGTCAAAGATGAAAGCCTTGAAAGAAGAGGAAGATGTGGAGTATAGGGAGGGGAGGTTTTATCGTGATGCAGGTTGCTTATTAATGTATTATATACGCAGTGCTTAACTAATTGCTGGGCACAGTTTAATGACTGTGCAAACCAAAACAAATTTGGCCCCTTAATTCAGTTGCTATTTTCATTCTTAGTCAGAATTTTGAAACTGAGGCAACAATGAGCAGAGTCCTGGGACCCCTCCCTTAGGTTTTGCAAAGAGGTGGATTGTCTCTCTCTTTTTTTATTCAGAGTCTCACTGTCTCATCCAGGCTGAAGTGCAGTGGCATGCTCACGGCCACTGCAGACTTGACCTGCTGGGCTCAGGTAATCCTTCTGCCTCAGCCTTCCAAATATCTGGAATCACAAGCGTGCACCACCATGCCCAGCTAGTTTTCTTATGTATTGGAAAAATGAGGTCTTGCCACACTGACCAGGCTGATCTCAAATCTCTGAACTCAGGTAATCCTCTCACCTCCACCTCCCAAAATGCTGGGATTACATGCATGAGCCATCATACCCGGCCAAGGTGTATTCTCATTTGTTGAGGTGTTATACTAGGGGCAGGAGCACTGCCTATTTTTTTGTTTCTCTGGCCTGCCCTAGGAGAATCTCTTTAGGGAAGAGGAGAGAAGGGAGTTTTGTCAACTTTTTACTCACCAATCTGGCAGTGGAGGTGATGAAAAAGAAAGTTTAGTCAGGAGTTAATTCTAGTTCTTACTGGTCAAAAACAAATGGGCATAGGTTCCTTAAGCTCTGAACAGACAAAACCAAAAAAGCCACTTTGTTTATGGGACCCTTAGGATGGGTCAATTAAGGTTGAATTTTGTTCCCATATAGGAAGTTGGGAGAATGAGTAATGATTGGGACTCCTGAAATTTCACAACCTGTCCTGGGCTTAGAGCTGCCCTGCACTGGCTGGGTCCCTTTTCTCTACTTTTAGAGCCTGGTGACTGTGGGGCCACTACACAGATAGTAGTGGCAGGATCATGAACTATGTCAGGTCAGAAACAGAATTTATGTGAACCATTGAGATGAAGGCTTGTGAGAACATCTTGGTGACAATTCCTGAACTTGAGTGAGTTGCTGAAGTTGTGAATTTTCTTTGCTGACTTTTTATAATTTCTAGGTAGAAGTGCACCTAGGCCTCTTCCAGTTCATCCTCCATTAGTTCATGCCTCACAAATTCTTTGCAGTCTGGCCCTGATCTCCACACTCTTCTGATCACTTCTCCCCACCGCGACATACTAAATTTTCTGGACACACCAGTCCAATAGCTCCTTGCCTTTGCTCGCATCACTCCCCCTGGAAGGCATCCTTCAATCCCCACCAACTTGTCTACCCTCTGCATAGGGTCCTCATGTTGTATTTCATGAGTTAGCTCAAGGGAAAATTATTCCATAATAACTAAGCCTTCTGTGACTCTCTACAGAGGAGGACAGAATTTTTTTCTCACAGGGCCTTCACATAACACCCCCTTAGAAATCTCTACATGGAGTTTATAGTGCAATAATACTCTTGTTTATGAATGTGTTTGGGTCTACTAGAACAGAAGTCTATCTTTGGATTAAACAATTTTTTCTTGAGTACGTGAAAGTATGAATGAACTATTAAAACCACAGAAAAGCATTTTCAATGCAGCATAAATTACTGCATTGCTATCCCTGATTTTGGCCTGAAATCCACAAATTTCCCTATGTCAGACCAAGCCAAGCAAACCTACAATGGTGAATGAAAGAGATTCTGGATTCTGAACACACTAGGTTATGTAGCAGCTCTGTGGAACAAAGGACACATAGGCAGCTGCCTCAAATACAGAGCTTGGACTGAGAACTCACTCTGGGCCAAGGATTCTGAAACAGAACATGTGGCCCAGCAGATCAGGAAGAGGAAACAAGGAGAGAAGTAGGATATTTTCTGTGTCACCATTTGTCCACGGCCAGATGGATGGATAGCTCTGAACATTTCCCCATATTGCCCCTTTGTTGTTTTCAAAAATTCATTTTGGATCTGACTGTCTTGTCTACCAGGGAAACACTCAGGTTGCAACAAGAAGAAAACTAGTATAAAGGGAGCTATGAGTGTGTCCTTGTGGGATGCCCTCTTATTGTCTTATTATACCCCTGAAAGGCTCTAACCCCTCTCTTGGGCATGTGAGATGTGTTGGGGTCTGTGTAAGGATAAGGGTGGAGAGCAGGTCTGGAAATTACAAGGATAAAAGAGAAGTGCAGAGACTTTCCAAAACTGTGTGGTCATGTGTAGTTCATCTCTCACAGGATGGACAGGGAGGCCCTTCTCCCCTGTGCCCTGAGTCAGGAAAGCCAAACTTATGCTGGGGGCCATGCTGCCCTACCTCCTGCCCTATCTGCCAGGGAAGGGGAGACAGAAACCAGGGAGTGGCATCCAGATGCTTGTATCTGGGGCCTCTTACTCTAACAGAGAAGCTGAGGTCTGATAAATCCATCACTGTGTTGGCTGCATTCACATTTCCAGGGTCTTGAAACATAGCTGATGCTGAGAGTAAAATAACTGTATTGGAATCCTAGAGCCACTCGCTGAGCTTCCTAGACAACATTGAAACTGTAGGGTTGGGAAACCTATTGCTGCCTATGTGGAGAAGAAGGTTTCTGGGGAGGGTTCTGGAGTGACTGCCTTCATTACTGGAGAACTGACAACATTTTCTTTTCTTTTTCTCATCTGTTCTTGCACTTCTCTCAAACAAAGCTGCTCAGATCCAGTGTGGAGTCATTGTTGGAAGGGGGACTAGCTGAGACAATTCTGAATACTGATTATTGCTTTTTCCTCTGGCCTAGCAAATTCACATGTAACAAAGAGTATGTGGAAGTCATAGATGGACCTGCTGGGTCTGAGTCCTTTGGCAAGATCTGTGAAGTCTTTGATACATTTTACCAATCTTCTTCAAACATCACCATCAAGTACACCAGAGAACCCAGTCACCCACCCTCTTTCTTTGAAATGTATTACCTTTTTGAAAGTTGGAATGTAAGTTCAAAAGAGAACCTGCTGGTGCTCCCCTTCCCTATCCAAGCCAGGCTGTGTGGGATGTCAGGCAAAGCCTACACCTGATTGTGGAAATTAAGTTTGAGCCGAAGTTCTTGGGACCAGCATTGGGTGAGAGAGAGTGCATGTGACCCAACGACCCTTCCAGAAACATGCATTGACTTTGCCTTAGTATTTCTGTACACTCCCATCTTTAGGGTCAGTAGATCAGATGTGAAAACTATTTTTCCTGTCATCTTGACGTATCATATGTCTCTTAGAATCTATCATCTTTCCCTTTATTGATCTTATTATAGTTCCTATAGCATTTTCTACTATGTTTATGCAAAATGAGTAGTATATAAACTTTATAATATAAAGAATGTATAATACGCATATTCTATGTAGAAATATATAATCTTAGAAAAAATACATACATAATAAACAAGAAACTCGTACCTCATGGAATGTGATTATAGCTGGTGCCCTATGAGTCATTTACCTCCTTGAACACAATAAAATCCATAGCACACATTCTCTACCTTTAGAGGTATATCACTCCGTGAAGACTGAAAGCAACTCACACAAAGAGTCAAATAGCAGCACAAGAAGAAACGGCCTCCGACACTCCCATCAGACAGTGGGTAACACTGTGAGATCTGGAGAGCTCTCTACAGCTACAATGATCACACAAGACTTCCTAGTGAGGTAAGGCTCAGACCTGGCTTCCAGCAAAGGCAGATCTGGAGAGACTGAGTAACATGTGCTCAACAGGAGGCACCACAAGCAGAGGAGGTGATTCCTGAGGGAGGTGAGCTGAAGAACAGAGAAATAAAGTTACTTTCATGTGGTCCCTCTGGGCATTGCTGGCCCAGAGACATGTGCACTGGGTCACATTGGAGCACGACAGCTAGGTGGAAATTGAAGGGCCTTGGACATGACACTGAACCTCTAGGGGTCTCCTTTCAGGCATATTTTCCCCAGCCCTGTCAACCCTGTTCCATTGTGGGAGGCACCTCTGCACTCCTGTCTGAGCAGCCTCATTGAACAGAAAACAGAGCTGCCTCTGCAAAGAGCCTGTGTCCCAGAAGGACTGATCCTCCTCTAAAAACCTGGAGTTTGGAGAGCTGAGGGGCTGCTCCATCTTCAGTGTCAGAGATGAAAGCCTTGAAGGAAGAGAGAAGAACAGCAGCATGGAGGATGCAGGGTAGAGGGAGGAGAGGTTTCCTCATGGTGCAGGTGCTTGTTTATTTATTTGTTTACTAAGTACTTAGGACATGTCTGGTATGGTACAAACCTTAAAAAAATATGAACACATTGGATCCTAGAACACCCTTGAGGAAACCGCTATTTTTGTTTTTGTCATACAGTGTTGAAACTGAGCCCTCATCACTGGAAGCCCATTCAGATGTGTCTTTAAAGTAAGTGAAGAGTTTTAACCTCTGTGATGGAAATGTTAAGTGTCAACTTGTCTGGAGTGAAGAATGTCTAGATGTCTCGTAAAGCATCATTTCTTGGTGTATCTGTGAGGGTGTTTCTGAAGGTTTATGAGTCAGTGAACTGAATTGGGAAGATCCACCCTCAATGTGATGTGGGTAGGCACAACCTAATCAACTGGGCCCCAGATGGGAAAGGTGAAATCGTGCCCTCACTTTCCTCATGCTGGGACACCCTTCTCCTGTCCTTGGACATCAGAACTCCTGGTCCTCTGACATTCAGACTTTGGGACTTGCACAAATGGCCTTACAGGTTCCTAGATTTCCTTTTCAGACTGAGAGTTGCACCATCAGCTTCTGTGGTTCTGGGGACCTTGAACTTGAATTGAGCCACATTACTGCATCCCTGGGTCTCTTGATTGCAGAAAACTTATTGTGGGACTCCTCTGCCTCCATAATTGCATGAGTACTTTCCCTTAATAAATATTCTCTCTTAATTATGTCCTTCCTTCACCTCTTTATCTGTCATGATCCATCTATTTATCTATCTCTCACCATCATCTATCTCTCTATCATCTTTCTATCTACTATCTCTCTATCATCTACCTATTTACTATCTATCTATCTATCTATCTATCTATCTATCTATCTATCTATCTATCTATCTATAGAGATCCTATGTGTCTCGCTGGAGAACCCTGATTAACACAGTCTATCTTGAGGCAGAATTGTCTATTTGCTATATCTCTGGCCTGCACTAGTGAAGGAATTCCAAGGAACACAAGTGAGATGTTGGTCTTGGCTTTCTGCTCACCAATCTGGCAATATGGTGAAAAAAAATTAATGTTTTAGGGAGGAGGTGTTATGTTTCTTTCATTTTCCACTGACCAACACCAAATTGTACTTTGAAACTAGGGATGGGTCCCTGTAGCATCACTGACAAGAGTAAGACAAAAGCCCACACTGTTCATTGGAACCTCAGATTCTGGCTATCTTTGCTGAGTGCTATTCTTAAGGATCGTGAAGTCAGGAGAATGAACAAAGATTGGTGCCCCAGGAATGGCACAGCCCCTCATGGCCTGGAGCAGCCCTGGAGTGCCCCGTGTCCTTTCCTTTTGTCTGTAAAGTCTGAGGAATGTGGGAGCTCTTTGTGGATCCTTTGGGTTGACACATTCACTCCCTTAGGGACAACACTCCTTGTGTCCAGATCACCCTGATGAAGCCACCTGAGTGAGCCTTGCTGGCATTTTCTCCATTAAAAATGAGTGCTCAGGATACAAGTTTTCTTGTTTGATGTTACTGTAGTTTTCCGGAGTGGAGTTCATCTTGACCTCTTCCAGTTCTCCTTTCACCAACCTTAGCAGGCATCTAAAATACAATCTGAATCCATGATCTGGACCCTGGACCTGTCCTCCCTTGTCATCTTTCCTCCCCATTGGAAGCTTCTATTTATGCTGAGCATAAGCACATTGAGACTTCTGGACATACCAACTGTTTGGCAGAGTGATGCTTTTGCTCACATCATCCTCTCTGCATGGAACACATATTTATTCTCCTTCCAGAATTTTCTGCCCTCTACTGAGGGCTCTCTCTTGGTATGTCTTGATTCAGCTAGAGACCTAAGTCTTTCATAACATATTCCTGACTCCACAGGTGGATGTATCTCTCTCTTGTTTTGCCCCATTAATCACCTGAAGAAAATCTTTAAGTGGTCTTAATTAAGCATTCAATATAATTTGCTCATTTGTTTGTTTGGTCTACTACTATAAAACTCTAACTTTTAGTACAGGTTATATTTCTTAAATGACTTCATTTGAGGATAATGTGATAAGGTCACAGAAGGCATTACCAATACAACAATAAGTTACTGCACTGCAATCCCAGGGTCGTCTTTACAGATTTTAATGTGGGAGTCATATTTCCAGACAAAACAAGCACAGCTCACAATGAAGAATGAGACAGATTATGAAATCTGTGTGGCTAAGGGACTCTGCCTCCTCCAAATCTGGGTATTGTCAGGAGCTCCACTAACTACTCAGGTGATTTCTGGGGAAAAGGACATCTTATAAATGACTGCTAAAAAAACAGGGATTCAACCCACTACCCAAAGTTTGCTTCTGTATTATAAATCCGCAAAATAATATGACTGGGTGCAGTGGTTCAAACCTGTAATCCCAGCATTTTGGGAAGCCAAGGCAAGAGGATTGCCTGAGTCCAGGACTTTGAGACCAACCTGGGCAACTTGATGAGACATCATCTCTACAATCAATCAAAAAATTAGCTGGGCATGGTGACACATGCCTGTAGTTCCAGTTACTTGGAAGGCTGAGGTGGAAGGATTACCTGAGCCCAGCA
>NW_007074724.1:5163-8845 GCF_000164805.1 Carlito syrichta | reverse complement strand
GAGAGAATGAATGAGCCAAGCATTTACTGAGTCACTGTTTCTCCAGGGGTAAGATGCTTGGAATATTTCCCTGTTGGACCTTCTTTTCAAATAAAAAAAAAATTTTTTTTGGTTCTGACTGTTTTTGTCACTGAGAGAATCAAGGCTTGGCCAATAGGAAAACTAGTATAGAATGCCCTCTGTTATCTGTATCTCTGCAATGTCCTCTTCTTATCTTCTTATATTTTAAAGAGCTTCTGGCTTCTCTCCTGAAGTAGATGTATCGGGGGTGGCTAAGTGAGGATAAGGGTGGAAGATCAGGTTGAAGAGTCTTCCTCAGGAAGTGCACGGTTTGGCCAGGGCTAAAGGCCTATTGTCCTGAACAACATTCTCTGCTCAGACCACAGCTCCTACCTGTGGAGTTGCCCCCACACAACTTGCTTCCTTTAACTGTGGCTGTGGGTGAGCTGTTGGCATTAATGGCTCAGCTGAGTCTCAGAGTCATTTTGGTGTGTGTGTGGTTTTCTCCCAAAAAGAGCTCCAGTGCACTGGGTCTTCTCATGCAGGACTTTTCTGAAGATGGATGGTTTCCCTGGCATCTCAAGAGAGAAACAGTATTACCAAATGTCATTGTTGCCTCTGCATCTTATGGGTGGGTGGAGTTTTCTACTAGAGAGCCACTTGGACATGTTGTAAATCCTCATGCCACTTTTGTGGCCACATACTATCATTCTCACCTGACAGGAATGGAAACTGAGGTTCAGAGAGGTGTGATAACACAGAATTCAAGGTAGTAAGTGGCAGAGCTACGACTTGAGTTGGGATCAACAAGTTGTTAGCTTTTCCTACTCCCCATTCCATCAGTCCTAGGACACCATGAGTCCAGAGGCCTGGTCTCACATTGAGTTTGCACAGAAAACTGCCTCTGACATACTCCCGTCTGTAGCTCCTGTGTGGGTGTGGAAGCAGGTGCAAAAGGAGGGGTACTATCTCTACCACACCCACACCACAGCTAGGCCTGGTGGGACTGTTCACTTTACCTGATGGAGGCTCCTCCAGGACCCCTGTATCTTCCTGATTTGCTCAGAGCCCAGTGACCCTGCCCCAGGCCCCACCCTCAATGGAGTGATGACATCTAGATACTGTGACACAAGGGTTAGAAGAACAAAGGGCTGGGTCCTGTGGCACCTGTTATGAACTGTCTTCTGTGTCCTTGTGAGGAAAAAGCATGTTCTCTCCAGCCACTTCCAAAGACACCAGCATCTCTCCCCACACTCCTTCTGCCATCCCTCTGCTGAAGCCAGAGGACACTGGGAGCCTCATATTGGTGCCATTTTACTCTTGAGGAACTTGTTATTGTTTCTTCAACTACTGTTTATGCAGTAGTTGTCTATTATGGGAAGTGATTTCACAGTTTTTAGCTCTAATAAGGACACGTGTGAAAGCCTACCATGGCCCCCTTTCATAGGGACAGAATCTGATCTAGTGTCTAAAAACAGAGTGGTCAGTAGTTTCCCTTTCCGTCCAATATCTACCACAGGATGAAGATGGCTACTTGAGATCCTGTCTTCTCCAGCACTCTCTTTGGCTTTAGAAACCTTGCAGTGGCTGGCACAAGTCCTTCCAAGAGCAAGGGTTCGATTCCCACAGGTATGATGACCAAGGTGGCTTACCAGGGTGAGAAAATCAGGGACAGCCTAATTTCATGGTCATCTCCTTCAGGAGATGAAGGGTTTGGCTTCAGAGTCTCTTCCCCATTGACTGTGTTGACTTGGGATAGGTAGTGTCAGTGGAAGAAAGACCGAAGTTCAGAGATCAGAAGGAACCAGGCATTCACAAGTCTCCCACTGAGACTGGGAGCAGTCAGCAGTCAAAACTGGGCATCAACCCACCCAATAGCTAAGGGAGGCTGATAAATTCCCTCTGCTGATCATGGGGTCATTGCTGTGGGAGGCAATGGACACAGGTACAGTCCAGGTGCTCTTGATCCCTGTTCTTTCTTCACTCTTGCTATGGAGTGGTTCCAATGGTTCTGGGGCCTGGACCTAAGAGAGAAGGACCCAGAAGGCATGCTCCCTTCATGCTTCAGCAGGGCTTCCTCCTCCCTCTTCAGGACTGCATGTATTTGAGTGCTGATGAACACAATGCTGGTGTGCTTTTTCTCAGCACCCCCTCTTCTTCACTCCTAAGGACCCATGGCAGGTCTTCCTCTGACTACTATACATCAGAACAGTAAATGAATGAAAGGATATGAGAAAGAGGAGAGAAGAGTTATAAGCATTATTTTGAAAGAAAAAAATATTAATTGTAGTATACCAGTAGTAGAAGTCAAAGAGGAACACATGAATATGTAACAGAACCAATCAGAAAATTTAGAAATGAAAAGTACAGCCATTAAAAGGAAAAGTGGCATAAATAGGATGTAATCTAGCTATACATAGGTCAAAACAAATTAGCAATTTAGAAGATAGTCTGTATCTTATCTAAAATACAGTACTGAAATTGAAGAGAGAATATTTAATTGGAAAATATGTGAAGGATGAATGGAAAGAAACCAAAATTTAACAATAACACTTAAGAAGGGAGGAATGGAATACCAGACAAAAATATTTGATAGGTTAATGATCAAGAATTACCAAGAATACATGAAAGTTATGACTCTTTAGATTGAAGATGTCTAGAATAAGATAGATAGAATAAATCTACAACTAGATGTAGTGTGTTATAGTTGAAAAGTTAGCAGGGTAGACATACTGAT
This sequence comes from Carlito syrichta, assembly GCF_000164805.1. Classification (NCBI taxonomy): domain Eukaryota; kingdom Metazoa; phylum Chordata; class Mammalia; order Primates; family Tarsiidae; genus Carlito; species Carlito syrichta. The sequence goes on along the minus strand of NW_007074724.1, from coordinate 6,108 downwards.
TGTATATAAAAGTGTGCCTGTTAATAGATTAACAAGTTTCCCATCAGTAACAAAATGAGCCAGATTACAAGAAACAACATGTTTAAAGTGTAAGAAAAACATAACCAGGAAGTTTGAATTAAAAATTCAATTAAGATTTTAGGATTATGATGGCTAACATGAGGCAGTTACAGCATGTTTCTCTTGTGGATTAAACAAATAGACTCAGTTTCCTCAGCACCCAGAGAGAAATAGGACCAGCAGCACACCCCACAATTCATCAAAGAAGCATTAATAACCACATATTGCAAAAAAGAGAAAAAGCAATTGACCAGGGCTAGAACTAGCCAGAATCTCCTCTGAATCAAGGTACAGACCACTGACAGCTTCCGGACATAATGGGGAAGGTGAGTGCGAGCAATTTAGGAGCTCTGTTCTCTTCTGCTGTCCTCAGAAAGACCTCAAGTCAAGTGGGACTCCAGTCCCTCAAGGGAAAATATCTTACCGACAGCCATGATCCACTAAAGCCTATGTGGAGTAATACAGGAAAAATAGGTAAAGTATGAAGTACCTCCAGCCACTATATCCCAGGAACTCAGCCTTCATTGGCCACTGCTTTCTAGCTGGCCTGGGAGGGAATGGACCTCAAGGACAAACTTCCTTGTGGCATAGAGTTCCTGGCTGGGATGGACTGGCTTGACAACACCTGAGACCTTGAGACTGACTGCACTTTGACATTCAGATTGCAACTTCTCTGAGGCTAAGGTGGGGACCTGGTGGGACTCATTGCCATAACAACCTCCCACTTCCCATGTAAACTCATTAGTGCCCACCCTGTATAACAGTATAATCCCAGTGACCAGGAACTTCCTCCACAGGTTGGGTGCTTGAGCTACTTATCCCACATCCACACTTTGCTTAAAGGCTCAAAACAGAGAGAGAGAACTTGGGTAGTCCCCAGAGCTC
>NW_007074724.1:1477-5072 GCF_000164805.1 Carlito syrichta | reverse complement strand
AGAGCTCTTCCCTCCAACCAGGTTGGCTGGGTACTTATGTGGAACAAGTATGTCAAAGAAAAGCTCCCAGCCACCATTGCCACCAGCTGTATTCCATAAATGCTACCTTCTGGCTAGAGGTAAATAGCAAAATCCATCACAATTGATATAATACCTCAGGTTTGGAGAAGACCTGATCACAGACCCCAGCTAGCACCATTTTCAAGCCATTCTGGCTGCTTAGGACACCACGAGCCCAATTAAGGTACTCAGGACAGGACTACCACAGCTGGCAACTGGAAAATCACCACACCAAGGCTATATATAATCATGGAAACACTACAATGTCTATGTCAGCCAACCTCAAATAAGAAGAAATAGTCTACCCAAAAGAGAAGAAAAAAGAAAAATAATTCTGACAATATGAAAAAACGGAATTCTCTAACACCCAAAAAAGACCATATTAACTCTTCAGCAATGCACTCTAACCAAAATAAAATTTTATGAATTTCATATCAGACATAAAATTCAAAAGGTTGATTATAAAATTACTCAATGAGCTTTAGGAGAAAGTTGAAAACCACCTTTAAGAAATTTTTAAAACTACCAAGGACATGAATGAAAAATTCTCTAAGGGGATACACATTTTTTTTTTAAAAAAAGCTGAAATTCTGGGAATGAAGGAATCATTTAGTAAAGTACAAAATGCAGTGGAAAGTTTTAACAGTTGACTAGCACAAGCAGAAGAAAGGAACACAGAGTTTGAAAACAAGGCTCTCAAATTATTCCAATCTGAAAACAATTAAAGAAAAAAGAATCAAGAGAAAAGACTAAAGCCTCCAAGACATGTGTGATTATGTTAAATGCCTAAACCTAAGAATCATAGGTTTTCCTGGGGAAGAAGAGAAAGTAACAGGTTTGGAAAGTCTATTTGAAGGAATAATGGAGGAAAACTTCCCTGGTCTTGCTAGAGATTTCAATACCCAGATACAAGAAGCTCAAAAAACTCACAGGAGAGTATTGCAAAAGGTCATTCCCAAAGTATATAATTACCAAGTTATGCAAATTTAATGTAAAGGAAAGAATTTTAAGAGTAGTGAGACAAAAGTATCAAATAATGTACAAAGATAAGTTCATCAGACTAACAGAAGGCTTCTCAGAAGAAATCCTACAAGCCAGAAGGGATTGGGGCCCCATTCTCTGTCTCCTTAAACAGAATACCAGTCAGCCAAGGTCTTATAACCCACAAAATTAAGTTTCAAAAATGAAGAAGAAATTAAATACTTCTCACACAAATAAATGCTGAGGAAATTTGTCACCACCAGTCTAGCTCTACAAGAAATACTTAAAGGAATTCTGAATACTGAAACAAAAGGTTAAACTACACCAGTAGGAAAATGTGGGAAATAATAAAACTCACAGCCCATATGGAACAAAACCACAATGGAGAAAAATAAATAAAGCAACCAGATAGTAACCAGTATGATGAATGGAATAGTACCTTATATATCATTATTAATTCTGAACATAAATGACTTTAATACCCCAATAAAAAGAAACAGACTGGCAGAATGGATTTCAAAAATGGGTGGAGGGCAGAGCTCTGAGGATTACCCAAGTTCTCTCCCATTTTTGAACCTTTGAGGGAAGTGTGGGTTGGCTTCAAGAGACTCACTTTTTTTTTTTTTTTGAGTTGGAGTCTCACTCTGTCACCCAGACTGGAGTGCAGTGGCTGCTCCTGGCTACTGCAGCCTCGACCTGCTGGGCTCCGGCGATCCTTCCGCCTCAGCCTTCCGAGTAGCCAGAATTACAGGCATGCGTTACCATGCCTGGCTGATTTTTTGATTTATTGTAGAGATGAGGTCTCGCTGCCCAGGTGGGTCTTGAACCTGCAGTCTCAGGCAATCCACTCACCTCAACCACCCAAAGGCACAGGATTACAGGCTGAGCCATCGAACCTGGCTAAGAGACACTTAACTCATAAAGACTCCTATAAACTTGGAGGTAAAGGGATTGGAAAAAATATTCCATGAAAATGGAAATCAAAAGGGAGTGGAGTATCCATTCAGTATATCTGATAAAACAGAAATTAAATTCACAACAGTTTAAAAAAACAAAGATGATTATTATATAATGATAAATGGATCAATCCAAGAAGAAGTCATAACAGTTTTAAATATATATGCACCTAATACTAGTGCCCTCATCTTTATAAAAAAATTCTACTCGATCTAAAGTAGGAAATAGGCAGCAATACAATAATAGTGGGAGACTGCAGCACTCTACTGACAGCAATAGATAAGTCATCAAAGCAGAAGGTCAACAAGTAACATTGGAGTTAAAGCAGACCAAGAGAAAATGGAACTAATAGGCATCTATAGAAATTTCCACCACAAATTTACAGAATGTATTTTTTTCTCATCAACACAGGGAATATTCTCCAAGCTAAATCATATGATAGGTCACAAATCAAGTCTCAATAAATTCATAAAAATAAAAATCATATGAAACACCTTCTTAGACCATAGTGGAATAAAACTAGAAATTAAATCCAGTAAGAACTCACAAAACCACACAAAACCATGGACATTAAGCAATCTGCTCCTGCTCCTCAATGATCCTTGATTAACAATGAAATCAAAATGAAATTTAAAAATTCCTTGAAATGATTGACAACAATGAAACATGTTATCAAAACCTCTGGGGCACAGTCAAAACTGTGCTCAGAGGAAAATTTATAGCACTTAAGGCCTACATTAATAAGAGTAAAAGATTGTGCATCAACAACCTCACATCACACCTCAAGAAACTAGAAAAACACAAACAAAACAAACCCAAAGCTAGCAGAATAAAGGAAATAACAAATACAGAGTTGAACTAAATGAAATTGAAATAAAAAAATACAAAGGACCAATGAAAAAAAATCTGTTTCCTTGAAAAAAAAATGATGGCCCACTAGGAAGAATAATTACAAAATAAAGACAGAATATTCAACCTAGCTCAATCAGACATGAATATAGAAACATTACAACTGATATGATGGAAATTCAAAAGAACCTCTAAGACTGTTATGAACACTCCTATACAAACAAACTAGACAATCTGGAGGAAATGGATACATTCTTGAAAGCACACAACACTATCAACCTTGAATCAGGAAGAAATAGAAATCCTGAGCAGACCAATAATGAGTAACAAGATTAAACAGTAATTAAAAGTCTCCCAACTCACGGCAGAATGCACCAGACTTTCAAAGTACTGGTACTAATTTTACTGAAGCTATTCCATAAAATTGAAGAGAAGGGGATTCTCCCTAACTCATCCAGTGAAGACAGTATCACTCTGATACCAAAGCCAGAAAAAGACACAACAAAAAGAAACTGCAGATCAATATCCCTTGTGAACATAGATGTAGGAATCCTCAACAAAATATTAGCAAACTAAACTCAACAACACATTAAAAACTTCACCATAACAAAGTGGGTTTTAGCCGAGTTCGGTGACTCAGCCTGTAATCCCGCGCCTTTGGGAGGCTGAAGTGAGTGGATTACCTGAACCCGTGGGTTCAAGACCTGCCTGGGCAGCAAGACCTCATCTCTACAATAAATCAAAAAAA
>NW_007074724.1:0-1094 GCF_000164805.1 Carlito syrichta | reverse complement strand
GAATTTGGTAAAGTTTCAGACTACAAAATCAACTCACAGAAATCAGTAGCACTGCTGTATACCAATAGTGGCCAACAGGGAGTCAGATTAAGAACTCATTCCATTTATAATAGCAGTCAAAAAAGTTAAAAAAAAAACCCTAAGAGTATGTTTAACCAGGGAGGTAAAAGATCTCTATAAGAAAAAATATAAAGCACTGATAACAGAAATTGTAAAGGATATAAAGAAATGGAAAAATAGTTCATGTTCATGGATTAGAATAATAAACATTGTTAAAATAACCATACTGCCCAAAGTAATCTAGACTCAATGCATACTTAGATATGTATACATTTCTTCAGGTATGTATATATGAACATTAAACTCCATAAAAAGTTAAAGACATAATTTTTAAAATTGCAGTTTAAAATATAGAACTAGATTTAACTTACTGGGAGACATATTTAAAACAAAAATAAACATTAAGGTTGAATATAAAGTGATATGAAATTATATTCCACCTCTCCCAAAATGTAAAATTGCAATATGGATATCAAATAAAATGACACTAAACTCAAGTCAATAATAGGAAAAAACGACTTATTAAATAACAGTGAATGTAAAAATCCACCAAGCAATTTCATATACCTTACAACATAACTGCAAAGTAAACACTTTGTAAGAATAGATGAATATGGTGGGAGATTTTTAAGCAAAATGTGAACAAAATATTTACAATTTTGATCTCAAATATATAAATAGGATGTTAGAACCTCAAAATAAAAACTCTAAAAAATACATTGACTATTTTAAAAAATCCATTATGTAATAGAGTATTAAGAAACTTCAGCCTGTAATCCTGCACTTTGGGAGACCGAGGAGGGTGGATTGCCTGAGCCTTTGTGTTCAAGACCTATCTGGGCAACTGGGCGAGACGTTATCTCCACAATAAATCAAAAAGGAAAAATCAGCCGGGCGTGGTAGTGCGCACCTGTAGTTCCAGCTACTTGGAAGGCTGAGGTGGAAGGATCGCCAAAGCCCAGCATGTTGAGGCTGCAGTGGCCGGGAGTGGCCACTGCACTCCAGTCTGGGTGACAGAGTAAGACTTCGACTCA
>NW_007074723.1:30313-31444 GCF_000164805.1 Carlito syrichta | reverse complement strand
TTTTTGCTTTATTGTAGAGATGAGGTCTAGCCAAGTTGCCCAGGCGGGTCTCGAACCCGCAGGCTCAGGCAATCCACTCACCTCAGCCTCCCAAAGGCGCTGGATTACAGGCTGAGCCACCGAGCCCGTCTAAACCTCTTGATCCTTCCATCTTCCCATCAGTAAAATGGGAAGAAGAATTCTCGCTCCTTCCCCCTGCAGGGCTGTAGGCATGAATCAAAACCACGCGTGCAGCTCCCAGCCTCCGCCTTGGCCGACCACTTTCTGAGTCCCATGCTCTCCTGGGACATATTCCTGGGGGGTTCTGTCCTTCCCCACCCCTGTCTGCCAGACCTCAGGACCCCAGACCACTCGATCTGGCACATGGGCCCCACCCCGCTCTCCAGTCCCGGCTGCCTGCCCTCGTCTGATGCTCTGGTCTCTGTGTCCAGTGCAACGAGAACAAGTCGGACTGCTTCTACCAGACGTACTCCTCAGGAGTGGATGCGGTGAGGGAGTGGTACCGCTTCCATTACATCAACATTCTGTCCAGGCTGAAGGACACCTTGCCGTCCCTGGAGGAGGACGCCCTGGGCAACTTCATCTTCGCCTGCCGCTTCAACCAGGTCTCCTGCAACCAGGCGTGAGTGCGTCCTGCCTGACTCGGTGGCACAGGGCTGCCCGCAGGGTCTCCGTCCCTGGGTCAGCCCCTGGCCCTACATGGGCGGGGCCTGGGCGAGGCTTGCTGACGAAGTGTTTGCCAGTGGCCCTCACGCCCACACCCTGCCCGGTGGGTTGCCCTGCAGGCTTCTGCTCTTCCCGGCAGCCGGGCGATGCCCCGGAAAGACGGGCTCGAGACGGGCTTTGAGAAACCAAGGGCTGGGCAGTGGCTCACAGTCTTTCTGAGGCCCCTTTCTCCAGGGGCCTGGGGGATGAGGCTGGCAGTGGTAGCATGTGGGGCAGCGTGGATGGAGTGCCCACTCTGGCTCTGCTGCTTCCCGCCCGGGTGACGCTGGGCATGTCACCTCACTGTTTAGAGCCTGGTTCTTTGTGGATGGAAGCAAAACAGAACCTAGAAAACACGATTTCAGCTGGGCTCGGTGGCTCAGCCTGTGATCCCGCGCCTTGGCAGGCCGAGGGGAGTGGATTGCT
>NW_007074723.1:25427-29554 GCF_000164805.1 Carlito syrichta | reverse complement strand
GATCCTTCCACCTCAGCCTTCCCAGTAGCCGGAATTACAGGCGCGCGCTACCACGCCCGGATAATTTTTGATCTATGGTAGAGATGAGGTCTCGCTGCCCGGGCGGGTCTCGAACCCGCGGGCTCAGGCCATCCACTGACCTCAGCCTCCCAAAGGCGTGGGATGACAGGCTGAGCCACCGAGCCCGGCACTTTGTATCTTTTCATCCCAGCCCCCTCCCGTTGCCCCCCTCCCCCGTGCTCCTGCCTCCCGTCGTCCTTGTCTTGACACTCCGGTGACCTGCCTGGCTTGCGGCCTCCTCATTTCTCGCCTGGGCTGTCGGGACCCCTCCGAACTTGCCCTTCTGCCTCCAGACCCTCTCTGGGTCCTGCAGCCACAGGCCGCTTCGTACTTCATGATCCTTACCTCGCTACCCTGGTTAGAGCCCTGGCTCGACTGAGTATTGCATGTGGGACCCCACAGGGTCCTCAGTCGATGCCCCTCTGTTTCCTCGGCTGTAAAAGGAGGGGAATAAAAATGTCTACCTCACAGGGGCGCTGGGAGGATTAAATTGCGCTCAGAATGGCGCTTAGCACTTAGTAAGAGCTGTGTTCATTTGCGACGAGGGTAACGGGTTCATTAAGACGGCGAAAGTAAGAAAGACACAGTAACAGGTGGATTGTTGAGAATTTGGAGGCCTAGTGCTGTTGGGAATGTACAATTTACATAAATGGCATGTGTTATAGGTCTCATTTCTCCTCTTTTTTTTCCTACTAAGCTTTGTTCTTTTTTCCTCTTTATTTCAATAGCCCTGGGGCTACAAATAGTTTCGGTTACATGGTAGCATACGCTCTTTGTTCTTTTCTTTTCTTTTTTGAGTAGGACTCTCACTCTGTCTCCCACGCCGGAGGGCAGTGGCATGCTCATGGCCACCTCAGCCTCCACCTGCTGGGCTCTGGCGATCCTTCTGCTCCAGCCTTCCCAGTAGCTGGAACCACAGGCGCACGCCACCACACCTGGCTAATTTTTTGATTTATTGTAGAGATGAGGTCTCACCATGCTGCCTGGGCTGGTCTCAAACCCCTGGGCTCAGGCAATCCTCTCGCCTCTTCCTCCCAAAGGGCTGGGATTACAGGCGTGAGCCACCGCACCTGGCTCTAAGCTGGTCTTGAACTCCTGGCCCCAAGCAATCCTCCGGCCTCAACCTCCCGAAGTGCTGGGATTGCAGGCCTGAACCACTGCGCCCGCCCGCCCGCCTTGTTCTTAAGACCCGCGTGTGCTCCCTCTCCCCTGCGAACCCCTGCCGTGCGCGGCGGGTGTGCATCGGCTGCGCTGTGCCTGCCCCCTCCCAGTGCCCTTCCAGACTGGCCGCTCCAGTCGCCTCGCCTCTCCAGTCCCTCCCTGCATCCAGCCACGGCTCTAGGGGTGCCGCCTGCCTCCCTGCACGTCCTAGAATGTGCACCAGTATCTCACCCCTCGGTGCCTCTGTTCTTCAAGGCCGATGAACTGTTCCAGACCGTCTAGTTCCAATTCCTAAGTTTGCAGAGGAGGAGAATGAGCTCAGGAAAAACGACTTGCTCAGGGCATAAAGCCGGAACCCCACCTGTTACCTCTGGCCAGCTTGCTTCTCCCTCTTATTCTCTTCCCTCCGCCTCTGCCTCCACCAGGCCCAAGCCCCGCTTTCCCCTGCTCCCGGCGCCAGCTCCAAGAGGGCAGGGTGGTCGAACACAGACCCCCCTGTCCCAGGTGGGCTGTTGCTTCAGGCCCCCACAGCCTCCTTGCTTTGGAACCTGTGATTTGCAGTCAGATCGTCTTCCTACCACCGCAGCGTTGCCTCTGCGATTGCGCACTCTCTGGCCCCAAACCTGTCGCAGGTCCGCTTTGGACCTGCCGGCCGGGGGCACGCGGATGTGAGCGACCTCCGAAAACACGTGGCCTCACTCTTGTCCTCGAATCGCGCTCCTCGCAGCTCTGTTCCCCTCCATCTCTTCATTTCATTCACTCACTCATCCAACAACTCGTTATTAGTCATCTCCTATCTCTCCTTTTTTTTTTTTGAATCGGAGTCTCACTCCGTTGCCCAGGCTGGAGGGCAGTGGTATGCTCCTGGCCACTGCAGCCTCGACCTGCTGGGCTCCGGCGATCCTTCCGCCTCAGCCTTCCAAGTAACCGGAACTACAGGCGAGCGCTACCACACCCAGCTCATTTTTTATTTATTGTAGAGATGAGGTCGTGCCAAGTTGCCCGGGATGGTCTCGAACCCACGGGTTCAGGCAGTCCTCTCGCCTTGGCCTCCCAAAGTGCTGGCATGACACGCTGAGCCACCAAGCCTGGCCTCCTATCTCTGCTATATGCCAGGAACTATGCAGCTGACCCAGAGATGAGACAGAGACGAATGAGGTGTGACTTCTCTCTTCAGGGAGCTCACAGTCAAATGGGGAACTAAGATCTAGACGTGTGAGGGGTTGGGGCACTGCCACACAGCAAGGTCACAAGGCTGCACGTATGTCGAGGCTAGTGAGGTCAGATGGTGCGAGGAGCCTGGACCAGAAGGAAGGTGACCTAGGTTTGGATCCTGGGCTTGTCCTCACTGTCTGCGTGACCTTGGGCTGGCCAGTCTCTTGACTGCCCTGAGCCTTTGTTTCCTCCTCTGTGATGTGAGAACGAGGCTGCTGTTGGAATGACTGAGGGGTCGAGGGTGAGACCCCGGTGCTGGGCCGGCACTTGGAAGGTGATCAGGAAACAAGTGGCCCTCAAAGGCACAAGTGATGTGGGGGACCAGGGAGGCGAGACCGCCCCCTGCCCGGCTCCCTGCCTCCCTGGCCTCCCCCGCTTTCCTCTCCGACTCTCTCTCTCTGTCCCCTGATCAGGAATTACTCTCACTTCCACCACCCAATGTATGGGAACTGCTACACTTTCAACGGCAAGAGCAACTCCAGCCTCTGGATGTCGTCCATGCCTGGGATCAACAATGGTGCGTGACTCCCCACCCCTGCTGCCCTCCCACCAGGTTTGCCCGTGTCCTGCAGACGCTGTGTGCCTTCCAGGCCTCACCACCGCGCCTCTCCCGGCCCCGGGGGCGTCCTGCTGTCTTTCCCCCGCGGGCGCCACGCCTACCGGTCCAGGAGTGAGAGGACTCCTGCCCCGGGCCTTCCTCCTGGCCCCAGCCTCCAGATCGGCCGCCTGGTCCCCTTGTGGGCCTTCCTGACCTGGCTCCCCTTGGAGCCTTGGACCAGGCGGGGGTGGCGGGGGTTCCCATCCCCCAACTCTTCTCCGGGCTCCCCACCCCCACCTACTGCCTGTGCCCCCTCAGGGCTGTCCCTGACGCTGCGCACGGAGCAGAATGACTTCATTCCCCTGCTCTCCACGGTGACCGGGGCCCGGGTCATGGTGCACGGCCAGGACGAGCCTGCCTTCATGGACGACGGGGGCTTCAACTTGCGGCCGGGCGTGGAGACCTCCATCAGCATGAGGAAGGCAAGGGGGCGGGCCCGGCTGGAGTGGCCCAGGGAGGGCACGGCGGGGGCTCGCGGGGGACTCCACGGCCAGAGGCTGTGTGGGGTGGGCCTTGCACATGTGGCGTGTCCTCAGGCGCAGACGCGGGGCGAGGGGCTGGGAAGCTGGGCCCTGCGGGGTGGGGGACCGGGGTGAGAGGTGCTGGGGAACCCGGAGGATGCTCTGGGCATGGCGCTCTTGCAGGCAGCCCTGGGATGGGTGTTGGGGCTGCTGGGGGCGTGGTGAGGCAGTCGGCAGGGGCCGGCAAGGTAGACCGAGTCTAGGCAGAGGCCTGGGCCGCCTCCTCTGGCCTCTGACCTCTCGGTGTGTGTGGGGTCGCAGGAAGCCCTCGACAGACTTGGGGGCAATTACGGCGACTGCACGGAGAATGGCAGTGACGTCCCTGTCAAGAACCTCTACCCTTCCAAGTACACGCAGCAGGTGAGGCCCGGCCCATTTCCGTGGCAGTCATCTCCGGGCTGACATTTGGCCACTGAGCTGGAGGGAGTGTGTGTGGGAGAGGGAAGCCGGGGCGGGGGCGGCAGACAGAGGATGGAGGAGGCTCAGTGCAGAGAATTGCTGGTCCTCCCGCTGTGCGGGCTGTTGCGGGGGTTGGCAGAGGCCAGGCCTGAGCCCCGCTCCTGGGCTCCCTC
>NW_007074723.1:24994-25407 GCF_000164805.1 Carlito syrichta | reverse complement strand
CCTCTTCCAGGTGTGCATCCACTCTTGCTTCCAGGAGAGCATGGTCAGGGAGTGTGGCTGCGCCTACATCTTCTACCCGCCACCCCCGAATGTGGAGTACTGTGACTACAGAAAGCACAACTCCTGGGGTGAGCTGCCCCCAGCGGCTCTCTCCTTTCCAGCCTGTCTGGGGACCCCGTCTTGCACCCGCTGGCTGGGACAAGCCCTCTCTCCCCTTGCTTTTCAGCCCCTGGTCTCTGCCTCTCTCCCTTTTCCGTTCGTCTCTCCGTCCGTTCTTCTGTTCAGTGTTTCTCTCTGTTTTAGCTTCTGTGTGTTTGTCAAGGAATTGCCTCATTTATTTATTTATTTATTTTTTGAGTTGGAGTCTCACTCTGTCGCCCAGACTGGAGTGCAGCGGCCGCTCCCGGCCACCG
>NW_007074723.1:24144-24974 GCF_000164805.1 Carlito syrichta | reverse complement strand
CCCGGCTGATTTTTTTTATTTATTGTAGAGATGAGGTCTCGCCGCCCAGGCGGGTCTCGAACCCGCAGGCTCAGGCAATCCACTCACTTCAGCCTCCCAAGGTGCGGGATGACAGGCTGAGCCACCGAGCCCGGCTGCCCCATTTATTTGATCTTTATTTTTTATTCTTTTAAGTCAGAGTCTCACTCTGTCGCCCAGACTAGACTGCAGTGGCCGCTCCCGGCCACCGCCACCGCGACCTGCTGGGCTCTGGCGATCCTTCCGCCTCAGCCTTCCTAGTAGCTGGAACTACAGGCATGCGCCACCACGCCTGGCTAAGTTTTTGATTTATTGTAGAGATGAGGTCTTGGCATATTGCCCAGGCTGGTCTCGAACCCCTGAGCTCAGGCAGTCCTCTCACCTCCAGCTCCCAAAGTGCTGGGATTACAGGCATGAGCCACCGTGCCTGGCCTATTTTACTTTTGTTTTTTTGAGCAGGAGTCTCACTCTGTCACCCAGGCTGGAGTGCAGTGGCACGCTCATGGCCACCGCATCACCGACCTGCTGGGCTCAGGCAATCCTTCCGCCTCAGGTTTCCAAGTAGCTGGAACTACAGGAGTGCGCCACCACACCCAGCTAAATTTTTTATTTATTGTAGAGACGAGGTCTTGCCATCTTGCCCAGGCTGCTCTCGAATCCATGTGCTCAGGCAATCCTCTCTCCTCTGCCTCCCAAAGTGCTGGGATGACAGGCATGAGCCACGGCGCCTGGCTGGAATTGCTCCATTTAAAAATCGCTTGCGCTGGGCTCGGTGGCTCAGCCTGTCATCCCGCGCCTTTGAGAGGCTGAGG